>NC_092416.1:7002002-7184502 GCF_040894005.1 Engystomops pustulosus | reverse complement strand
AGATAGATAGATAGATAGATAGATAGGAGATAGATAGATAGATAGATAGATAGATAGATAGATAGGAGATAGATAGATAGATAGATAGATAGATAGATAGATAGATAGGAAATAGATAGATAGGAGATGGATAGGAGATAGATAGGAGATAGATAGATAGATAGGAGATAGATAGATAGATAGATAGATAGATAGGAGATAGATAGATAGATAGATAGATAGATAGATAGATAGGAGATAGATAGATAGATAGATAGGAGATAGATAGATAGATAGGAGATAGATAGATAGATAGATAGGAGATAGATAGATAGATAGGAGATAGATAGATAGATAGGAGATAGATAGATAGATAGATAGATAGATAGATAGATAGATAGGAGATAGATAGATAGATAGATAGATAGATAGATAGGAGATAGATAGATAGATAGATAGATAGGAAAGGCAATGGTCAGATTTGCACCTTTTTTAAAATTTGCGCTTAATAAGGCTCCAAAAAACCTGCATATAACAAAGAGCCAAAACGACAAAGACAAATGAGGAGCAAAGAATAGACTCAGAGAAGAGGAATAAGATAAATGACCCCCATGTCCCGCTCTCTGTGTTACAGGTTGTCTCTCTTTGGATTGTTCCGTCTGCAATGATTTATCGGATAATAGTTGTTCTGGCCCAAGTTCTGAGACCTGTACCGGAAACAAGAACTGTTCAGAAGTTTCTTTCTTTGCAAAAGCAGGTAATAACTTTCCATTTATAGGCAATTATTGGAAGCATAAGAGCAGAAGAATCCCCCTGGAGGGTTCCTCTGGATTGGGGGGATTGATTGGGTCTCAGGTTCTGGATCTGACTCTAGGTCTGGTCCTTGTGCCTTGTAGTGTGTGGTCTAGGAGGTGGAATAGGTTCCAAACTTTGAAGGTGTTTAGGGCTTGTTACCACATTGTTGCACAGGCGGTCCCCTACTTACAGACGACCCCTAGTTAAAGACGGACCCCTCTGCCCCCTGTGACCTCTCTGGATGTTACTATAGTCCCAGACTACAATGATCAGCTGTAAGGTGTCTGTAATGAAGATTTATTGATAATCCTTGGTCCTATAACAGCAAAAAATGTTAAAAATCCAATTGTCACTGGGACAAAAAACAAAAGTTGTCTGGAGCTACAATTATAAAATATACAGTTTTGACTTACATACAAATTCAACTTAAGTAAAATCCCAAGGAACCTATCTAGCAGATAACTGCCTGTACCAGGTTCAGCACCATGGACAGCGCTCACGAGCCTGAGACTATTCTGCAACCTCCAATTAACTCCTTCACGCCGCAGCCTTTTCCGTTTTTTGCGTTTCTTTTCTGTTTATACAGAGATGGGTTTTGTGTCTTGTGATCTGTGGGTCACGTGGTTCTTCCTTGTGTCTGCAATGTATCAGGAAGCTGGAAAACACTTAAAATGAGTTACAATGTTTCTTTTGTGTTTCTGTTTGGCTTCTCTGCGGGATGAGATGATGTTCTCAGTGGTAAAAGTCCGGGGACACAGTGGGGGTCATTTACTAAGGTAGTAAGAAAAAAAACAAAAGGGTAGATCGGCACTCACTGGGTCCGTTAAAATTCTTCAGCAATTTTTATTCATCCGTAATAAGGGCAATACATGTCGCGGAGCTTGCACTTACCTTCACTAGGAATAGGCCGGTGAACTTCAGTGCATTCCGGGGAACTTCAGCGCAGCAGCGCCACCTGGTGGACGTCGGAGGAACTGCCTTAGTGAATCGCCGGAAGATCCAAATCCACCGCAGAGAACGCGCCGCTGGATCGCGAATGGACCGGGTAAGTAAATCTGCCCCAGTAACTTTATTATTACTTGTAACTCAAATCTTTATGGGTGATTAAAAAAAAGGGCAAAATAGGCTGAAAATTTGGCATTTGGAGGTTTTTCTCCGTATGTGATGCTCTTTAGTATAGTTTGATAAATCGGTCAATTTGAGAACGTGACGAAACCTAACATGTTTGTGGTTTTATTTATTTGTACAGCGTGTGTTCTGTACTGGAAAAGTGTGTGCAGGGGGGGATGGGGGGGGGGGGGGAGGGGGGGAGGGTGTGGTATTGGAAGTGAAGAGACCCCCACTGAACTACAACCCCCCTCAGGTCAGGTATGAAATGTCTGATCTAGAATTCCCTCTTTTATGTGAAATCTCACCTGTTTACCTATAAACAGTCCTCCAAAGTCAGGCAAATATGACTCTTTTCACAGGAAATAAGTCAAGTTTAGTGGTTGCAGGAGCAGTGTCACTTCAGAAGCCCCCTATCTCCTGTTCTATAGCATCTGGAAACGCTTCTGGTGTCATATTAAAGGTTTTGTGCGGCTGATCACTTGGGGTCCGGTAGCAGAGATCCCTTGTGGTTGGTAGAATGGGTCGATCTTCCCTGTATGGTTGGGACTGTGAGGATTGGCTTGACCTGTTAGTTGTCCTAGATGCATAGACACCAGATGAGGGGGAGGTCTTTATAGTAATGGGACCCCTGTAAATCTATGGGGGTCATTAATCTTTGGGTACGTTCTTTGCTTTTTCTTTAGTTTCCGGCTCATCAGGTTCTTGATGTATTTGCCTTTGTGTTTAATCTGGCTTTTTAGTCTGCAGAGTTTTTATGACGTTAATTTTTTTAAAAGCTGCACAAAATTTAGCGCGGCTTATATATTTGAAGACCGTCTGCATCTCCGCACTATTGTGTGCACATGTTCAGACACAGGCAGAGGCGCAATTCTACAGCAGCTCAGCCCTGGCATAGAAGTGCCCATCCGGCACAGCGCTTCACAGCCACCCGCCGCCGGATATGATGACGCACTTAGTGTGTGATAAATGTGTGAGGATAAATCCCCCTACAGAGTCTGGAAAGTTCTGGAAATTATAAATTGAGTTTTGTCAGGATTAGGCCTCATTCACACGGCCGAAATGGGGACCGAAGATCTGCCCCCACAGATTTCAATGTCCCGGTGGGCACATGGGGCATCACTGCACCGTAATCGTGGCGGGCGCCGCTCCTCTGCCTATGGATGGAGGAGAAGTTACGAGCGCTCACCCCTCCTCCGCCCCACCCTGTGCTCGCCCCCAGCATCCGATCAAGGCGAGCGCATGGTTATGTGAATAAGCCCTTAGAGATACGCAGCAGATTCTCCAGTGTGATGTCTTCATTGTCTCTTTAATAGGAAACCAGGAGGAGAAGAGAATGGTGAAGAGCTGTGAGATGGGATCCGCCATAAACAGCCTCTCCCTATCCAGCGCCTTCGGAATAAGGATCGTTGCATTGAAGAAAATCTGTGACTCCTCCATGTGCAACAAAGAAGACACGAAGCTAAGCCCCCCTAACGAGCCAGGTAATGGTAATGGGGGCCATGAAGGAGCCGTAAGGATGGTAATGGCCGCCTTGTCTATCCATAATCATAGACTCCCGTGTGTGCACAGGAGGAGGAGCCACTTATATGACTTGTATTCTACATTATTTAGTGGTTTTCACCTATGGATTCTCCATTTCAAATAGTCAGGTGTCTCAGAGCTGCAGACCGGCTGCTGTGCTGCATCTCCAATAGACAAAACAAGAGCTTGTGCTCCTTATCCTTAAGCAGCATGAAGGACATTATACAGCAGTGATAAATACTATAAATATAAAAGAAAACACCTTTGGGGAAATAGAAAAACAACCATTAGCTGCAGCAGCCTCTATATGTGACTGCCTGCTTCCTTCATACATGGTGGCTATTAATAAATAAGGTAGTAATATCCTGAGCTCCTGTTATTGGTGGCTGTTTTTACCTAATGCAGTAGTCTTCTGACATCCTCACAGTGGTGGCTGAATATACAGTATATAGTAATCTCCTGAGCTCCCCCTAGTGGTGGCTGTATATACAGTATGTAGTAATCTCCTGAGCTCCCCCTAGTGGTGGCTGTATATACAGTATGTAGTAATCTCCTGAGCTCCTCCTAGTGGTGGCTGTATATACAGTATGTAGTAATCTCCTGAGCTCCCCCTAGTGGTGGCTGCATATACAGTATGTAGTAATCTCCTGAACTCCTCCTAGTGGTGGCTGTATATACAGTATGTAGTGATCTCCTGAGCTCCTCCTAGTGGTGGCTGTATATACAGTATGTAGTAATATCCTGATCTCCCCCTAGTGGTGGCTGTATATACAGTATGTAGTAATCTCCTGAGCTCCCTCTAGTGGTGGCTTTATATACAGTATGTAGTAATCTCCTGAGCTCCCCCTAGTGGTGGCTGTATATACAGTATATAGTAATCTCCTGAGCTCCCCCTAGTGGTGGCTGTATATACAGTATATAGTAATCTCCTGAGCTCCTCCTAGTGGTGGCTGTATATACAGTATGTAGTAATCTCCTGAGCTCCGCCTAGTGGTGGCTGTATATACAGTATGTAGTAATCTCCTCAGATCCTCCTAGTGGTGGTTGTATATACAGTATGTAGTAATCTCCTGAGCTCCCCCTAGTGGTGGTGTATATATAGTATGTAGTAATCTCCTGAGCTCCCCCTAGTGGTGGCTGTATATACAGTATGTAGTAATCACCTGAGCTCCCTCTAGTGGTGGCTGTATATACAGTATGTAGTAAACTCCTGAGCTCCCCCTAGTGGTGGCTGTATATACAGTATATAGTAATCTCCTGAGCTCCCCCTAGTGGTGGCTGTATATACAGTATATAGTAATCTCCTGAGCGCCCTCTAGTGGTGGCTGTATATACAGTATGTATTAATCTCCTGAGCTCCCCCTAGTGGTGGTGTATATACAGTATGTAGTAATCTTCTAAACTCCCCCTAGTGGCGGCTGTATATACAGTATGTAGTAATCTCCTGAGCTCCTCCTAGCGGTGGCTGTATATACAGTATGAAGTAATCTCCTGAGCTCCCCCTAGTGGCGGCTGTAAATACAGTATGTAGTAATCTCCTGAGCTCCCCCTAGTGGTGGCTGCATATACAGTATGTAGTAATCTCCTGAGCTCCTCCTAGTGGTGGCTGTATATACAGTATGTAGTAATCTCCTGAGCTCCTCCTAGTGGTGGCTGTATATACAGTATGTAGTAATCTCCTGAGCTCCTCCTAGTGGTGGCTGTATATACAGTATGTAGTAATCTCCTAAGCTCCTCCTAGTGGTGGCTGTATATATAGTATATAATAATCTCCTGAGCTCCCCCTAGTGGTGGCTGTATATACAGTATGAAGTAATCTCCTGAGCTCCCCCTAGTCGTGGCTGTATATGCAGTATGTAGTAATCTCCTGAGCTCCCGCTAGAGGTAGCTGTATATACAGTATGTAGTAATCTCCTGAACTCCTCCTAGTGGTGGCTGTATATACAGTATGTAGTAATCTCCTGAGCTCCCCCTAGTGGTGGCTGTATATACAGTATGTAGTAATCTTCTAAACTCCCCCTAGTGGCGGCTGTATATACAGTATGTAGTAATCTCCTGAGCTCCTCCTAGTAGTGGCTGTATATACAGTATGAAGTAATCTCCTGAGCTCCCCCTAGTGGCGGCTGTATATACAGTATGTAGTAATCTCCTGAGCTCCTCCTAGTGGTGGCTGTATATACATTATGCAGTAATCTCCTGAGTTCCCCCTAGTGGCGGCTGCATATACAATATGTACTAATCTCCTGAGCTACCCCTAGTGGTGGTGTATATACAGTATGTAGTAATCTCCTGAGCTCCCCCTAGTGGTGGTGTATATACAGTATGTAGTAATCTCCTGAGCTCCCCCTAGTGGTGGTGTATATACAGTATGTAGTAATCTCCTGAGATCCCCCTAGTGGTGGTGTATATACAGTATGTAGTAATCTCCTGAGCTCCTCCTAGTAGTGGCTGTATATACAGTATGAAGTAATCTCCTGAGCTCCCCCTAGTGGCGGCTGTATATACAGTATGTAGTAATCTCCTGAGCTCCTCCTAGTGGTGGCTGTATATACATTATGCAGTAATCTCCTGAGTTCCCCCTAGTGGCGGCTGCATATACAAAATGTACTAATCTCCTGAGCTCCCCCTAGTGGTGGTGTATATACAGTATGTAGTAATCTCCTGAGCTCCCCCTAGTGGTGGTGTATATACAGTATGTAGTAATCTCCTGAGCTCCCCCTAGTGGTGGTGTATATACAGTATGTAGTAATCTCCTGAGC
The DNA here is from genome assembly GCF_040894005.1 of Engystomops pustulosus. NCBI lineage: Eukaryota > Metazoa > Chordata > Amphibia > Anura > Leptodactylidae > Engystomops > Engystomops pustulosus. Next base: position 7,178,338 of record NC_092416.1, on the reverse strand, counting down.
GACCCCTAGTGGTGGTGTATATACAGTATGTAGTAATCTCCTGAGCTACTCCTAGTGGTGGCTGCATATAGAGTATGAAGTAATCTCCTGAGCTCCCCTAGTTGTGGCTGTATATACAGTATGGAGTAATCTCCTGAGCTCCCCCTAGTGGTGGTGTATATACAGTATGTAGTAATTTCCTGAGCTCCTGTTATTGGTGGTTGTTTTTAACTAATGCAGTAGTCTTCTGACATCCTCACAGTGGTGGCTGAAAATACAGTATGTAGTAATCTCCTGTGCTCCCCCTAGTAGTGGCTGTATATACAGTATGTAGTGATCTCCTGAGCTCCCCCTAGTTGTGGCTGTATATACAGTATGTAGTAATCTCCTGTGCTCCCCCTAGTAGTGGCTGTATATACAGTATGTAGTGATCTCCTGAGCTCCCCCTAGTTGTGGCTGTATATACAGTATGTAGTAATCTTCTAAACTCCCCCTAGTAGCGGCTGTATATACAGTATGCAGTAATCTACTGAGCTTCCCCTAGTGGCGGCTGTATATACAGTATGTAGTAATCTCCTGAGCTCCTCCTAGTGGTGGCTTTATATACAGTATTTAGTAATCTCCTGAGCTCCTCCTAGTGGTGGCTGTATATATAGTATAAATTAATCTCCTGAGCTCCCCCTAGTGGTGGCTGTATATACAGTAGGAAGTAATCTCCTGAGCTCCCCCTAGTGGTGGCTGTATATACGGTATGTAGTAATCTCCTGAGCTCCCGCTAGTGGTAGCTGTATATACAGTATGTAGTAATCTCCTGAGCTCCTCCTAGTGGTGGCTGTATATACAGTATGTAGTAATCTCCTGAGCTCCCCCTAGTGGTGGCTGTATATACAGTATGTAGTAATCTTCTAAACTCCCCCTAGTGGTGGCTGTATATACAGTATGTAGTAATCTCCTGAGCTCCTCCTAGTAGTGGCTGTATATACAGTATAAAGTAATCTCTTGAGCTCCCCCTAGTGGCAGCTGTATATACAGTATGTAGTAATCTCCTGAGCTCCTCCTAGTGGTGGCTGTATATACATTATGCAGTAATCTCCTGAGTTCCCCCTAGTGGCGGCTGTATATACAATATGTACTAATCTCCTGAGCTACCCCTAGTGGTGGTGTATATACAGTATGTAGTAATCTCCTGAGCTCCCCCTAGTGGTGGTGTATATACAGTATGTAGTAATCTCCTGAGCTCCTCCTAGTGGTGGCTGCATATAGAGTATGAAGTAATCTCCTGAGCTCCCCTAGTTGTGGCTGTATATACAGTATGGAGTAATCTCCTGAGCTCCCCCTAGTGGTGGTGTATATACAGTATGTAGTAATTTCCTGAGCTCCTGTTATTGGTGGTTGTTTTTACCTAATGCAGTAGTCTTCTGACATCCTCATAGTGGTGGCTGAATATACAGTATGTAGTAATCTCCTGTGCTCCCCCTAGTAGTGGCTGTATATACAGTATGTAGTGATCTCCTGAGCTCCTCCTAGTTGTGGCTGTATATACAGTATGTAGTAATCTTCTAAACTCCCCCTAGTAGCGGCTGTAAATACAGTATCCAGTAATCTCCTGAGCTCCCGCTAGTAACGGCTGTATATACAGTATGTAGCAATCTCCTGAGCTTCTCCTAGTGGTGGCTGCATATAGAGTATGAAGTAATCTCCTAAGCTCCCCTAGTTGTGGCTGTATATACAGTATGTAGTAATCTCCTGAGCTCCCCCTTGTGGTGGCTGTATATACAGTATGTAGTAATCTCCTGAGCTCCTCCTAGTGGTGGCTGTATATAAAGTATGTAGTGATTTCCTGAGCTCCTCCTAGCGGTGGCTGTATATACAGTATGTAGTTATCTCCTGAGATCTTCCTAGTGGTGGCTTTATAAACAGTATGTAGTAATCTTCTGTGCTCCCCCTAGTGGTGGCTGTATATACAGTATGTAGTAATCTCCTGAGCTCCCCCTAGTGGTGGCTGTATATACAGTATGTAGTAATCACCTGTGCTCCCTCTAGTGGTGGCATATATACAGTATGTAGTAATCTCCTGAGCTCCCCCTAGTGATGGTGTATATACTGTATGTAGTAATCTCCTGAGCTCCCCCTAGTGGTGGTGTATATACTGTATGTAGTAATCTCCTGAGCTCCCCCTAGTGGTGGCTGTATATACAGTATGTAGTAATCTCTTGAGCTCCTCCTAGTGGTGGCTGTATATACAGTATGTAGTAATCTCCTGAACTCCCCCTAGTGGTGGTGTATATACAGTATGTAGTAATCTCCTGAGTTCCCCTAGTGGTGGTTGTATATACAGTATGTAGTAATCTCCTGAGCTCCCCCTAGTGGTGGTGTATATACAGTATGTAGTAATCTCCTGAGCTCCCCCTAGTGGTGGTGTATATACTGTTTGTAGTAATCTCCTGTGCCCCCCCCCTAGTGGTGGTGTATATACTGTATGTAGTAATCTCCTGAGCTCCCCCTAGTGGTGGCTGTATATACAGTATGTAGTAATCTCCTGAGCTCCCCCTAGTGGTGGCTGTATATACAGTATGCAGTAATCTCTTGAGCTCCTCCTAGTGGTGGCTGTATATACAGTATGTAGTAATCTCCTGAGCTCCCCCTAGTGGTGGTTATATATACAGTATGTAGTAATTTCCTGAGCTCCTCCTAGTGGTGGCTGTATATAAAGTATGTAGTAATCTCCTGAGCTCCTCCTAGTGGTGGCTGTATATACAGTATGTATTAATCTCCTGAGCTCCCCCTAGTGGTGGCTGTATATACAATATGTAGTAATCTCCTGAGCTCCTCCTAGTGGTGGCTGTTTATACAGTATGTAGTAATCTCCTGAGCTCCCCTTGGTGGTGGTTGTATATATTGTATGTAGTAATCACCTGAGCTCCCCCTAGTGATGGCTAATCTCCTGATCTCCCCCTAGTGTTGGCTGTATATACAGTATGTAGTAATCACCTGAGCTCCCCCTAGTGGTGGCTGTATATACAGTATGTAGTAATCTCCTGAGCTCCTCCTAGTGGTGGCTGTATATACAGTATGTAGTAATCTCCTGAGCTCCCCCTAGTGATGGTGTATATACAGGATGTAGTAATCTCCTGAGCTCCCCCTAGTGGTGCTGTATATACAGTATGTAGTAACCTCCTGAGCTCCTCCTAGTGGTGGTGGCTGTATATCCAGTATGTAGTAATCTCCTTAGCTCCCCCTAGTGGTGGCTGTATATACAGTATGTAATAATCTCCTGAGCTCCTCCTAGTGGTGGCTGTATATACAGTATGTAGTAATCTCCTGAGCTCCCCTAGTGGTGGCTGTATATATAGTATGTAGTAATCTCCTGAGCTCCCCCTACTGGTGGCTGTATATACAGTATGTAGTGATCTCCTGAGCTCCTCCTAGTGGTGGCTGTATATACAGTATGTAGCAATCTCCTGTGCTCCCCCTAGTGGTGGTGGTTTATATACAGTATGTAGTATTTTCCTGAGCTCCCCCTAGTGGTGGCTGTATATACAGTATGTAGTAATCTCCTGAGCTCCCCCTTGTGGTGGCTGTATATACAGTATGTAGTAATCTCCTGAGCTCCCGCTAGTGGTGGCTGTATATACAGTGTGTAGTAATCTCCTGAGCTCCCCCTAGTGATGGCTGTATATACAGTATGTAGTAATCTCCTGAGCTCCCCCTAGTGGTGGCTGTATATACAGTATGTAGTAATCTCCTGAGCTCCCCCTAGTGGTGGTGTATATACAGTATGTGGTAATCTCCTGAGCTCCCCCTAGTGGTGGCTGTATATACAGTATGTAGTGATCTCCTGAGCTCCTCCTTGTGGTGGCTGTATATACAGTATGTAGTAATCTCCTGAGCTCCCTCTAGTGGTGGCTGCATATATAGTATGTAGTAATCTCCTGAGCTCCCCCTAGTGGTGGCTGTATATACAGTATGCAGTAATCTCCTGAGCTCCCCCTAGTGGTGGCTGTATATACAGTATGTAGTGATCTCCTGAGCTCCTCCTAGTGGTGGCTGTATATACAGTATGTAGTAATCTCCTGAGCTCCCTCTAGTGGTGGCTGTATATATAGTATGTAGTAATCTCCTGAGCTCCCCCTAGTGGTGGCTGTATATACAGTATGTAGTTATCTCCTGAGCTCCTCCTAGTGGTGACTGTATATACGGTATGTAGTAATCTCCTGAGCTCCCCCTAGTGGTGGCTGTATATACAGTATGTAGTAAACTCCTGAGCTCCCCCTAGTGGTGGCTGTATATACAGTATGTAGTAATCTCCTGAGCTCCCCCTAGTGGTGGCTGTATATACAGTATGTAGTGATCTCCTGAGCTCCTCCTAGTGGTGGCTGTATATACAGTATGTAGCAATCTCCTGTGCTCCCCCTAGTGGTTGTGGTTTATTTACAGTATGTAGTATTTTCCTGAGCTCCCCCTAGTGGTGGCTGTATATACAGTATGTAGTAATCTCCTGAGCTCCCCCTTGTGGTGGCTGTATATACAGTATGTAGTAATCTCCTGAGCTCCCCCTAGTGGTGGCTGTATATACAGTATGTAGTAATCTCCTGAGCTCCCCCTAGTGGTGGTGTATATACAGTATGTGGTAATCTCCTGAGCTCCCCCTAGTGGTGGCTGTATATACAGTATGTAGTGATCTCCTGAGCTCCTCCTTGTGGTGGCTGTATATCCAGTATGTAGTAATCTCCTGAGCTCCCTCTAGTGGTGGCTGCATATATAGTATGTAGTAATCTCCTGAGCTCCCCCTAGTGGTGGCTGTATATACAGTATGCAGTAATCTCCTGAGCTCCCCCTAGTGGTGGCTGTATATACAGTATGTAGTGATCTCCTGAGCTCCTCCTAGTGGTGGCTGTATATACAGTATGTAGTAATCTCCTGAGCTCCCTCTAGTGGTGGCTGTATATATAGTATGTAGTAATCTCCTGAGCTTCCCCTAGTGGTGGCTGTATATACAGTATGTAGTTATCTCCTGAGCTCCTCCTAGTGGTGACTGTATATACGGTATGTAGTAATCTCCTGAGCTCCCCCTAGTGGTGGCTGTATATACAGTATGTAGTAATCTCCTGAGCTCCCCCTAGTGGTGGCTGTATATACAGTATGTAGTAATCTCCTGAGCTCCCCCTAGTGGTGGCTGTATATACAGTATGTAGTTATCTACTGAGCTCCTCCTAGTGGTGACTGTATATACAGTATGTAGTAATCTCCTGAGCTCCTCCTAGTGGTGACTCCCCTTGTTGCTCAGCTCATCCATTGAGTCAGGAGAGATACATACAGGAGCTCAGCTCATACATCTATTGAGATAGGAGAGGTGACCTTTATCCCCTCTGATCTTGGTGACAAGTTTATGATATTGAAAATGGGACAATGCCAAAAAAATGTCCCCTTGTAAAATCAAGGCAAACAGCGACATGATCCAGGAGGAAATATTTATCTGTCACAAAGGTTGTAACATTTACATAGGAATACACCCGGCGTCTCAGAGCGGGAAATGTATATCGAATAATCCAAAATGTAACAATATGATATTGTAAAAATATAAAAATCGGCATGAAAAGATAACCTTCAAAGTGTTTTTTACAAAAAGATACTGACAATTATAACCTCTGAGATGTCGGGGTCACGCATGACCACTGCATCAGAGAGGTGGCTGCCTATATCATATATACATCGAATTCAAATATACACCTCAATGTAAGCAGCTTCCACCCTAACAAACCCGTGTATCTCTCCTCTCTGTATGTGATGAGGTGTGTAATAGATGTGTATTAGATGTGTATTCAGACCTTTGTGTATGTTGTTAGTAGCAGCAGGACTGTGATATATGTAATAGTACGTTAATATGTTGATTTAATGGCTGCATTTATATACATGTACAGTATAACAGAAGATAATGAAGTAATATATATTCAGTGAAATTTCCAGAAGACGACCCCTCTTGAGAAAACCCCCCCACCCCAAAAAAAGACCATTTTTCCTATTATGTTGTATGGAAACTTCCCCCATATGAACAGATCCCCCCAATAAACCCCAATAAAGTTTTCTGTGCATAATGTTCTGTTCTGCTCCTAGTCCTCTCTGTACATAATGTTCTGTTCTGCTCCTAGTCCTCTCTGTACATAATGTTCTGTTCTGCTCCTAGTCCTCTCTGTACATAATGTTCTGTTCTGCTCGTAGTCCTCTCTGTACATAATGTTCTGTTCTGCTCCTAGTCCTCTCTGTACATAATGTTCTGTTCTGCTCCTAGTTCTCTCTGTACATAATGTTCTGTTCTGCTCCTAGTCCTCTCTGTACATAATGTTCTGTTCTGCTCCTAGTTCTCTCTGTACATAATGTTCTGTTCTGCTCCTAGTCCTCTCTGTACATAATGTTCTGTTCTGCTTCTAGTCCTCTCTGTACATAATGTTCTGTTCTGCTTCTAGTCCTCTCTGTACATAATGTTCTGTTCTGCTCCTAGTCCTCTCTGTACATAATGTTCTGTTCTGCTCCTAGTCCTCTCTGTGCATAATGTTCTGTTCTGCTCGTAGTCCTCTCTGTACATAATGTTCTGTTCTGCTCCTAGTCCTCTCTGTACATAATGTTCTGTTCTGCTCCTAGTCCTCTCTGTACATAATGTTCTGTTCTGCTCCTAGTCCTCTCTGTACATAATGTTCTGTTCTGCTCCTAGTCCTCTCTGTACATAATGTTCTGTTCTGCTCCTAGTCCTCTCTGTACATAATGTTCTGTTCTGCTCCTAGTCCTCTCTGTACATAATGTTCTGTTCTGCTCCTAGTCCTCTCTGTACATAATGTTCTGTTCTGCTCCTAGTCCTCTCTGTACATAATGTTCTGTTCTGCTTCTAGTCCTCTCTGTACATAATGTTCTGTTCTGCTCCTAGTCCTCTCTGTACATAATGTTCTGTTCTGCTTCTAGTCCTCTCTGTACATAATGTTCTGTTCTGCTCCTAGTCCTCTCTGTACATAATGTTCTGTTCTGCTCCTAGTCCTCTCTGTACATAATGTTCTGTTCTGCTCCTAGTCCTCTCTGTACATAATGTTCTGTTCTGCTCCTAGTCCTCTCTGTACATAATGTTCTGTTCTGCTCCTAGTCCTCTCTGTACATAATGTTCTGTTCTGCTCCTAGTCCTCTCTGTACATAATGTTCTGTTCTGCTCCTAGTCCTCTCTGTACATAATGTTCTGTTCTGCTCCTAGTCCTCTCTGTACATAATGTTCTGTTCTGCTCCTAGTTCTCTCTGTACATAATGTTCTGTTCTGCTCGTAGTCCTCTCTGTACATAATGTTCTGTTCTGCTCCTAGTCCTCTCTGTGCATAATGTTCTGTTCTGCTCCTAGTCCTCTCTGTACATAATGTTCTGTTCTGCTCCTAGTCCTCTCTGTACATAATGTTCTGTTCTGCTCCTAGTCCTCTCTGTACATAATGTTCTGTTCTGCTCCTAGTCCTCTCTGTACATAATGTTCTGTTCTGCTCGTAGTCCTCTCTGTACATAATGTTCTGTTCTGCTCCTAGTCCTCTCTGTACATAATGTTCTGTTCTGCTCCTAGTCCTCTCTGTACATAATGTTCTGTTCTGCTCCTAGTCCTCTCTGTACATAATGTTCTGTTCTGCTCCTAGTCCTCTCTGTACATAATGTTCTGTTCTGCTTCTAGTCCTCTCTGTACATAATGTTCTGTTCTGCTCCTAGTGCTCTCTGTGCATAATGTTCTGTTCTGCTCCTAGTCCTCTCTGTACATAATGTTCTGTTCTGCTCCTAGTCCTCTCTGTACATAATGTTCTGTTCTGCTCCTAGTCCTCTCTGTACATAATGTTCTGTTCTGCTCCTAGTCCTCTCTGTACATAATGTTCTGTTCTGCTCCTAGTCCTCTCTGTGCATAATGTTCTGTTCTGCTCCTAGTCTTCTCTGTACATAATGTTCTGTTCTGCTCCTAGTCCTCTCTGTACATAATGTTCTGTTCTGCTCCTAGTCCTCTCTGTACATAATGTTCTGTTCTGCTCCTAGTCCTCTCTGTACATAATGTTCTGTTCTGCTCCTAGTCCTCTCTGTACATAATGTTCTGTTCTGCTCCTAGTCCTCTCTGTACATAATGTTCTGTTCTGCTCCTAGTCCTCTCTGTACATAATGTTCTGTTCTGCTCCTAGTCCTCTCTGTGCATAATGTTCTGTTCTGCTCCTAGTCCTCTCTGTACATAATGTTCTGTTCTGCTCCTAGTCCTCTCTGTACATAATGTTCTGTTCTGCTCCTAGTCCTCTCTGTACATAATGTTCTGTTCTGCTCCTAGTCCTCTCTGTACATAATGTTCTGTTCTGCTCCTAGTCCTCTCTGTACATAATCTTCTGTTCTGCTCCTAGTCCTCTCTGTACATAATGTTCTGTTCTGCTCCTAGTCCTCTCTGTACATAATGTTCTGTTCTGCTCCTAGTCCTCTCTGTACATAATGTTCTGTTCTGCTCCTAGTTCTCTCTGTGCATAATGTTCTGTTCTGCTCCTAGTCCTCTCTGTACATAATGTTCTGTTCTGCTCCTAGTCCTCTCTGTACATAATGTTCTGTTCTGCTCCTAGTCCTCTCTGTACATAATGTTCTGTTCTGCTCCTAGTCCTCTCTGTACATAATGTTCTGTTCTGCTCCTAGTTCTCTCTGTACATAATGTTCTGTTCTGCTCCTAGTCCTCTCTGTACATAATGTTCTGTTCTGCTCCTAGTCCTCTCTGTACATAATGTTCTGTTCTGCTTCTAGTCCTCTCTGTACATAATGTTCTGTTCTGCTCCTAGTCCTCTCTGTACATAATGTTCTGTTCTGCTCCTAGTCCTCTCTGTACATAATGTTCTGTTCTGCTCGTAGTCCTCTCTGTACATAATGTTCTGTTCTGCTCCTAGTCCTCTCTGTACATAATGTTCTGTTCTGCTCCTAGTCCTCTCTGTGCATAATGTTCTGTTCTGCTCCTAGTCCTCTCTGTACATAATGTTCTGTTCTGCTCCTAGTCCTCTCTGTACATAATGTTCTGTTCTGCTCCTAGTCCTCTCTGTACATAATGTTCTGTTCTGCTCCTAGTCCTCTCTGTACATAATGTTCTGTTCTGCTCCTAGTCCTCTCTGTACATAATGTTCTGTTCTGCTCCTAGTCCTCTCTGTACATAATGTTCTGTTCTGCTTCTAGTCCTCTCTGTACATAATGTTCTGTTCTGCTCCTAGTCCTCTCTGTACATAATGTTCTGTTCTGCTCCTAGTCCTCTCTGTACATAATGTTCTGTTCTGCTCCTAGTCCTCTCTGTACATAATGTTCTGTTCTGCTCCTAGTCCTCTCTGTACATAATGTTCTGTTCTGCTCCTAGTCCTCTCTGTACATAATGTTCTGTTCTGCTTCTAGTCCTCTCTGTACATAATGTTCTGTTCTGCTCCTAGTCCTCTCTGTACATAATGTTCTGTTCTGCTCCTAGTCCTCTCTGTACATAATGTTCTGTTCTGCTTCTAGTCCTCTCTGTACATAATGTTCTGTTCTGCTCCTAGTCCTCTCTGTACATAATGTTCTGTTCTGCTCCTAGTCCTCTCTGTACATAATGTTCTGTTCTGCTCCTAGTCCTCTCTGTACATAATGTTCTGTTCTGCTCCTAGTCCTCTCTGTACATAATGTTCTGTTCTGCTCCTAGTCCTCTCTGTACATAATGTTCTGTTCTGCTCCTAGTCCTCTCTGTACATAATGTTCTGTTCTGCTCCTAGTTCTCTCTGTGCATAATGTTCTGTTCTGCTCCTAGTCCTCTCTGTACATAATGTTCTGTTCTGCTTCTAGTTCTCTCTGTACATAATGTTCTGTTCTGCTCCTAGTCCTCTCTGTACATAATGTTCTGTTCTGCTCCTAGTCCTCTCTGTACATAATGTTCTGTTCTGCTTCTAGTCCTCTCTGTACATAATGTTCTGTTCTGCTCCTAGTCCTCTCTGTACATAATGTTCTGTTCTGCTCCTAGTCCTCTCTGTACATAATGTTCTGTTCTGCTCGTAGTCCTCTCTGTACATAATGTTCTGTTCTGCTCCTAGTCCTCTCTGTACATAATGTTCTGTTCTGCTCCTAGTCCTCTCTGTACATAATGTTCTGTTCTGCTCCTAGTCCTCTCTGTACATAATGTTCTGTTCTGCTCCTAGTCCTCTCTGTGCATAATGTTCTGTTCTGCTCCTAGTCCTCTCTGTACATAATGTTCTGTTCTGCTTCTAGTCCTCTCTGTGCATAATGTTCTGTTCTGCTCCTAGTCCTCTCTGTACATAATGTTCTGTTCTGCTCCTAGTCCTCTCTGTACATAATGTTCTGTGCTGCTCCTAGTCCTCTCTGTACATAATGTTCTGTTCTGCTCCTAGTCCTCTCTGTACATAATGTTCTGTTCTGCTCCTAGTCCTCTCTGTACATAATGTTCTGTTCTGCTCCTAGTCCTCTCTGTACATAATGTTCTGTTCTGCTCCTAGTCCTCTCTGTACATAATGTTCTGTTCTGCTCCTAGTCCTCTCTGTACATAATGTTCTGTTCTGCTCCTAGTCCTCTCTGTACATAATGTTCTGTTCTGCTCCTAGTCCTCTCTGTACATAATGTTCTGTTCTGCTCCTAGTCCTCTCTGTACATAATGTTCTGTTCTGCTCCTAGTCCTCTCTGTACATAATGTTCTGTTCTGCTCCTAGTCCTCTCTGTACATAATGTTCTGTTCTGCTCCTAGTCCTCTCTGTACATAATGTTCTGTTCTGCTCCTAGTCCTCTCTGTACATAATGTTCTGTTCTGCTTCTAGTCCTCTCTGTGCATAATGTTCTGTTCTGCTCCTAGTCCTCTCTGTACATAATGTTCTGTTCTGCTCCTAGTCCTCTCTGTACATAATGTTCTGTTCTGCTCCTAGTCCTCTCTGTACATAATGTTCTGTTCTGCTCCTAGTCCTCTCTGTACATAATGTTCTGTTCTGCTCCTAGTCCTCTCTGTACATAATGTTCTGTTCTGCTCCTAGTCCTCTCTGTACATAATGTTCTGTTCTGCTCCTAGTCCTCTCTGTACATAATGTTCTGTTCTGCTCCTAGTTCTCTCTGTACATAATGTTCTGTTCTGCTCCTAGTCCTCTCTGTACATAATGTTCTGTTCTGCTCCTAGTCCTCTCTGTACATAATGTTCTGTTCTGCTCCTAGTCCTCTCTGTACATAATGTTCTGTTCTGCTCCTAGTACTCTCTGTACATAATGTTCTGTTCTGCTTCTAGTCCTCTCTGTACATAATGTTCTGTTCTGCTCCTAGTCCTCTCTGTACATAATGTTCTGTTCTGCTCCTATTCCTCTCTGTACATAATGTTCTGTTCTGCTCCTAGTCCTCTCTGTACATAATGTTCTGTTCTGCTCCTAGTTCTCTCTGTACATAATGTTCTGTTCTGCTCCTAGTCCTCTCTGTACATAATGTTCTGTTCTGCTCCTAGTCCTCTCTGTACATAATGTTCTGTTCTGCTTCTAGTCCTCTCTGTACATAATGTTCTGTTCTGCTTCTAGTCCTCTCTGTACATAATGTTCTGTTCTGCTCCTAGTCCTCTCTGTACATAATGTTCTGTTCTGCTCCTAGTTCTCTCTGTACATAATGTTCTGTTCTGCTCCTAGTCCTCTCTGTACATAATGTTCTGTTCTGCTCCTAGTCCTCTCTGTACATAATGTTCTGTTCTGCTCCTAGTCCTCTCTGTACATAATGTTCTGTTCTGCTCCTAGTCCTCTCTGTACATAATGTTCTGTTCTGCTCCTAGTCCTCTCTGTACATAATGTTCTGTCTGCTCCTAGTCCTCTCTGTACATAATGTTCTGTTCTGCTTCTAGTCCTCTCTGTACATAATGTTCTGTTCTGCTCCTAGTCCTCTCTGTACATAATGTTCTGTTCTGCTCCTAGTTCTCTCTGTACATAATGTTCTGTTCTGCTCCTAGTCCTCTCTGTACATAATGTTCTGTTCTGCTCCTAGTCCCTCTCTGTACATAATGTTCTGTTCTGCTTCTAGTCCTCTCTGTACATAATGTTCTGTTCTGCTCCTAGTCCTCTCTGTACATAATGTTCTGTTCTGCTCCTAGTTCTCTCTGTACATAATGTTCTGTTCTGCTCCTAGTCCTCTCTGTACATAATGTTCTGTTCTGCTCCTAGTCCTCTCTGTACATAATGTTCTGTTCTGCTCCTAGTCCTCTCTGTACATAATGTTCTGTTCTGCTCCTAGTCCTCTCTGTACATAATGTTCTGTTCTGCTCCTAGTCCTCTCTGTACATAATGTTCTGTTCTGCTCCTAGTCCTCTCTGTACATAATGTTCTGTTCTGCTCGTAGTTCTCTCTGTACATAATGTTCTGTTCTGCTCCTAGTCCTCTCTGTACATAATGTTCTGTTCTGCTTCTAGTCCTCTCTGTACATAATGTTCTGTTCTGCTCCTAGTTCTCTCTGTACATAATGTTCTGTTCTGCTCCTAGTCCTCTCTGTACATAATGTTCTGTTCTGCTCCTAGTTCTCTCTGTACATAATGTTCTGTTCTGCTCCTAGTCCTCTCTGTACATAATGTTCTGTTCTGCTCCTAGTCCTCTCTGTACATAATGTTCTGTTCTGCTCCTAGTCCTCTCTGTACATAATGTTCTGTTCTGCTCCTAGTCCTCTCTGTACATAATGTTCTGTTCTGCTCCTAGTCCTCTCTGTACCTAATGTTCTGTTCTGCTCCTAGTCCTCTCTGTGCATAATGTTCTGTTCTGCTCCTAGTCCTCTCTGTACCTAATGTTCTGTTCTGCTCCTAGTCCTCTCTGTACCTAATGTTCTGTTCTGCTCCTAGTCCTCTCTGTACATAATGTTCTGTTCTGCTCCTAGTCCTCTCTGTACATAATGTTCTGTTCTGCTCCTAGTCCTCTCTGTACATAATGTTCTGTTCTGCTCCTAGTCCTCTCTGTACATAATGTTCTGTTCTGCTTCTAGTCCTCTCTGTACATAATGTTCTGTTCTGCTCCTAGTCCTCTCTGTACATAATGTTCTGTTCTGCTTCTAGTCCTCTCTGTACATAATGTTCTGTTCTGCTTCTAGTCCTCTCTGTACATAATGTTCTGTTCTGCTCCTAGTCCTCTCTGTACATAATGTTCTGTTCTGCTCCTAGTCCTCTCTGTACATAATGTTCTGTTCTGCTCGTAGTTCTCTCTGTACATAATGTTCTGTTCTGCTCCTAGTCCTCTCTGTACATAATGTTCTGTTCTGCTTCTAGTCCTCTCTGTACATAATGTTCTGTTCTGCTCCTAGTCCTCTCTGTACATAATGTTCTGTTCTGCTCCTAGTCCTCTCTGTACATAATGTTCTGTTCTGCTCCTAGTTCTCTCTGTACATAATGTTCTGTTCTGCTCCTAGTCCTCTCTGTACATAATGTTCTGTTCTGCTCCTAGTTCTCTCTGTACATAATGTTCTGTTCTGCTCCTAGTCCTCTCTGTACATAATGTTCTGTTCTGCTCCTAGTCCTCTCTGTACATAATGTTCTGTTCTGCTCCTAGTCCTCTCTGTACATAATGTTCTGTTCTGCTCCTAGTTCTCTCTGTACATAATGTTCTGTTCTGCTCCTAGTCCTCTCTGTACATAATGTTCTGTTCTGCTCCTAGTTCTCTCTGTGCATAATGTTCTGTTCTGCTCCTAGTCCTCTCTGTACATAATGTTCTGTTCTGCTCGTAGTCCTCTCTGTACATAATGTTCTGTTCTGCTCCTAGTCCTCTCTGTACATAATGTTCTGTTCTGCTCCTAGTCCTCTCTGTACATAATGTTCTGTTCTGCTTCTAGTCCTCTCTGTGCATAATGTTCTGTTCTGCTCCTAGTCCTCTCTGTACATAATGTTCTGTTCTGCTCCTAGTCCTCTCTGTGCATAATGTTCTGTTCTGCTCCTAGTCCTCTCTGTACATAATGTTCTGTTCTGCTTCTAGTCCTCTCTGTACATAATGTTCTGTTCTGCTCCTAGTCCTCTCTGTACATAATGTTCTGTTCTGCTCCTAGTCCTCTCTGTACATAATGTTCTGTTCTGCTCCTAGTCCTCTCTGTACATAATGTTCTGTTCTGCTCCTAGTCCTCTCTGTGCATAATGTTCTGTTCTGCTCCTAGTCCTCTCTGTACATAATGTTCTGTTCTGCTCCTAGTCCTCTCTGTACATAATGTTCTGTTCTGCTTCTAGTCCTCTCTGTACATAATGTTCTGTTCTGCTCCTAGTCCTCTCTGTACATAATGTTCTGTTCTGCTCCTAGTCCTCTCTGTACATAATGTTCTGTTCTGCTCCTAGTCCTCTCTGTACATAATGTTCTGTTCTGCTCCTAGTCCTCTCTGTACATAATGTTCTGTTCTGCTTCTAGTCCTCTCTGTACATAATGTTCTGTTCTGCTCCTAGTCCTCTCTGTACATAATGTTCTGTTCTGCTCCTAGTCCTCTCTGTACATAATGTTCTGTTCTGCTCCTAGTCCTCTCTGTACATAATGTTCTGTTCTGCTCCTAGTCCTCTCTGTACATAATGTTCTGTTCTGCTCCTAGTCCTCTCTGTACATAATGTTCTGTTCTGCTCCTAGTTCTCTCTGTACATAATGTTCTGTTCTGCTCCTAGTCCTCTCTGTACATAATGTTCTGTTCTGCTCCTATTCCTCTCTGTACATAATGTTCTGTTCTGCTCCTAGTCCTCTCTGTACATAATGTTCTGTTCTGCTCCTAGTCCTCTCTGTACATAATGTTCTGTTCTGCTCCTAGTCCTCTCTGTACATAATGTTCTGTTCTGCTCCTAGTCCTCTCTGTACATAATGTTCTGTTCTGCTTCTAGTCCTCTCTGTACATAATGTTCTGTTCTGCTCCTAGTCCTCTCTGTACATAATGTTCTGTTCTGCTCCTAGTCCTCTCTGTACATAATGTTCTGTTCTGCTCCTAGTCCTCTCTGTACATAATGTTCTGTTCTGCTCCTAGTCCTCTCTGTACATAATGTTCTGTTCTGCTCCTAGTCCTCTCTGTACATAATGTTCTGTTCTGCTCCTAGTCCTCTCTGTACATAATGTTCTGTTCTGCTCCTAGTCCTCTCTGTACATAATGTTCTGTTCTGCTCCTAGTCCTCTCTGTACATAATGTTCTGTTCTGCTCCTAGTCCTCTCTGTACATAATGTTCTGTTCTGCTCCTAGTCCTCTCTGTACATAATGTTCTGTTCTGCTCCTAGTCCTCTCTGTACATAATGTTCTGTTCTGCTCCTAGTCCTCTCTGTACATAATGTTCTGTTCTGCTCCTAGTCCTCTCTGTACATAATGTTCTGTTCTGCTCCTAGTCCTCTCTGTACATAATGTTCTGTTCTGCTCCTAGTCCTCTCTGTACATAATGTTCTGTTCTGCTCCTAGTCCTCTCTGTACATAATGTTCTGTTCTGCTCCTAGTTCTCTCTGTACATAATGTTCTGTTCTGCTCCTAGTCCTCTCTGTACATAATGTTCTGTTCTGCTCCTAGTCCTCTCTGTACATAATGTTCTGTTCTGCTCCTAGTCCTCTCTGTACATAATGTTCTGTTCTGCTCCTAGTCCTCTCTGTACATAATGTTCTGTTCTGCTCCTAGTCCTCTCTGTACATAATGTTCTGTTCTGCTTCTAGTCCTCTCTGTACATAATGTTCTGTTCTGCTCCTAGTTCTCTCTGTACATAATGTTCTGTTCTGCTCCTAGTCCTCTCTGTACATAATGTTCTGTTCTGCTCCTAGTCCTCTCTGTACATAATGTTCTGTTCTGCTCGTAGTCCTCTCTGTACATAATGTTCTGTTCTGCTCCTAGTCCTCTCTGTACATAATGTTCTGTTCTGCTCCTAGTCCTCTCTGTGCATAATGTTCTGTTCTGCTCCTAGTCCTCTCTGTGCATAATGTTCTGTTCTGCTCCTAGTCCTCTCTGTACATAATGTTCTGTTCTGCTCCTAGTCCTCTCTGTACATAATGTTCTGTTCTGCTCCTAGTCCTCTCTGTACATAATGTTCTGTTCTGCTCCTAGTCCTCTCTGTACATAATGTTCTGTTCTGCTCCTAGTCCTCTCTGTACATAATGTTCTGTTCTGCTCCTAGTCCTCTCTGTACATAATGTTCTGTTCTGCTTCTAGTCCTCTCTGTACATAATGTTCTGTTCTGCTCCTAGTCCTCTCTGTACATAATGTTCTGTTCTGCTCCTAGTCCTCTCTGTACATAATGTTCTGTTCTGCTCCTAGTCCTCTCTGTACATAATGTTCTGTTCTGCTCCTAGTCCTCTCTGTACATAATGTTCTGTTCTGCTCCTAGTCCTCTCTGTACATAATGTTCTGTTCTGCTCCTAGTCCTCTCTGTACATAATGTTCTGTTCTGCTCCTAGTCCTCTCTGTACATAATGTTCTGTTCTGCTCCTAGTCCTCTCTGTACATAATGTTCTGTTCTGCTCCTAGTCCTCTCTGTACATAATGTTCTGTTCTGCTCCTAGTCCTCTCTGTACATAATGTTCTGTTCTGCTCCTAGTCCTCTCTGTACATAATGTTCTGTTCTGCTCCTAGTCCTCTCTGTACATAATGTTCTGTTCTGCTCCTAGTCCTCTCTGTACATAATGTTCTGTTCTGCTCCTAGTCCTCTCTGTACATAATGTTCTGTTCTGCTCCTAGTCCTCTCTGTGCATAATGTTCTGTTCTGCTCCTAGTTCTCTCTGTACATAATGTTCTGTTCTGCTCCTAGTCCTCTCTGTACATAATGTTCTGTTCTGCTCCTAGTTCTCTCTGTACATAATGTTCTGTTCTGCTCCTAGTTCTCTCTGTACATAATGTTCTGTTCTGCTCCTAGTCCTCTCTGTACATAATGTTCTGTTCTGCTCCTAGTCCTCTCTGTACCTAATGTTCTGTTCTGCTCCTAGTCCTCTCTGTACATAATGTTCTGTTCTGCTCCTAGTCCTCTCTGTACATAATGTTCTGTTCTGCTCCTAGTCCTCTCTGTACATAATGTTCTGTTCTGCTCCTAGTCCTCTCTGTACATAATGTTCTGTTCTGCTCCTAGTCCTCTCTGTACATAATGTTCTGTTCTGCTCCTAGTCCTCTCTGTACATAATGTTCTGTTCTGCTCCTAGTCCTCTCTGTACATAATGTTCTGTTCTGCTCCTAGTCCTCTCTGTACATAATGTTCTGTTCTGCTCCTAGTCCTCTCTGTACATAATGTTCTGTTCTGCTCCTAGTCCTCTCTGTACATAATGTTCTGTTCTGCTCCTAGTCCTCTCTGTACATAATGTTCTGTTCTGCTCCTAGTCCTCTCTGTACATAATGTTCTGTTCTGCTCCTAGTCCTCTCTGTACATAATGTTCTGTTCTGCTCCTAGTCCTCTCTGTACATAATGTTCTGTTCTGCTCCTAGTCCTCTCTGTACATAATGTTCTGTTCTGCTCCTAGTCCTCTCTGTACATAATGTTCTGTTCTGCTCCTAGTCCTCTCTGTACATAATGTTCTGTTCTGCTCCTAGTCCTCTCTGTACATAATGTTCTGTTCTGCTCCTAGTCCTCTCTGTACATAATGTTCTGTTCTGCTTCTAGTCCTCTCTGTACATAATGTTCTGTTCTGCTCCTAGTCCTCTCTGTACATAATGTTCTGTTCTGCTCCTAGTCCTCTCTGTACATAATGTTCTGTTCTGCTCCTAGTCCTCTCTGTACATAATGTTCTGTTCTGCTCGTAGTCCTCTCTGTACATAATGTTCTGTTCTGCTCCTAGTCCTCTCTGTACATAATGTTCTGTTCTGCTCCTAGTCCTCTCTGTACATAATGTTCTGTTCTGCTTCTAGTCCTCTCTGTACATAATGTTCTGTTCTGCTCCTAGTTCTCTCTGTACATAATGTTCTGTTCTGCTCCTAGTCCTCTCTGTACATAATGTTCTGTTCTGCTCGTAGTCCTCTCTGTACATAATGTTCTGTTCTGCTCCTAGTCCTCTCTGTACATAATGTTCTGTTCTGCTCCTAGTCCTCTCTGTACATAATGTTCTGTTCTGCTTCTAGTCCTCTCTGTACATAATGTTCTGTTCTGCTCCTAGTTCTCTCTGTACATAATGTTCTGTTCTGCTCCTAGTCCTCTCTGTACATAATGTTCTGTTCTGCTCCTAGTCCTCTCTGTACATAATGTTCTGTTCTGCTCCTAGTCCTCTCTGTACATAATGTTCTGTTCTGCTCCTAGTCCTCTCTGTACATAATGTTCTGTTCTGCTCGTAGTCCTCTCTGTACATAATGTTCTGTTCTGCTCCTAGTCCTCTCTGTACATAATGTTCTGTTCTGCTCCTAGTCCTCTCTGTACATAATGTTCTGTTCTGCTCCTAGTCCTCTCTGTACATAATGTTCTGTTCTGCTCGTAGTTCTCTCTGTACATAATGTTCTGTTCTGCTTCTAGTCCTCTCTGTACATAATGTTCTGTTCTGCTCCTAGTTCTCTCTGTACATAATGTTCTGTTCTGCTCCTAGTCCTCTCTGTACATAATGTTCTGTTCTGCTCCTAGTTCTCTCTGTACATAATGTTCTGTTCTGCTCCTAGTTCTCTCTGTACATAATGTTCTGTTCTGCTCCTAGTCCTCTCTGTGCATAATGTTCTGTTCTGCTCCTAGTCCTCTCTGTACATAATGTTCTGTTCTGCTCCTAGTCCTCTCTGTACATAATGTTCTGTTCTGCTCCTAGTCCTCTCTGTACATAATGTTCTGTTCTGCTCCTAGTCCTCTCTGTACATAATGTTCTGTTCTGCTCGTAGTTCTCTCTGTACATAATGTTCTGTTCTGCTTCTAGTCCTCTCTGTACATAATGTTCTGTTCTGCTCCTAGTCCTCTCTGTGCATAATGTTCTGTTCTGCTCCTAGTCCTCTCTGTACATAATGTTCTGTTCTGCTCCTAGTCCTCTCTGTACATAATGTTCTGTTCTGCTCCTAGTCCTCTCTGTACATAATGTTCTGTTCTGCTCGTAGTCCTCTCTGTACATAATGTTCTGTTCTGCTCCTAGTTCTCTCTGTACATAATGTTCTGTTCTGCTCCTAGTCCTCTCTGTACATAATGTTCTGTTCTGCTCCTAGTCCTCTCTGTACATAATGTTCTGTTCTGCTCGTAGTCCTCTCTGTACATAATGTTCTGTTCTGCTCCTAGTCCTCTCTGTACATAATGTTCTGTTCTGCTCCTAGTCCTCTCTGTACATAATGTTCTGTTCTGCTCGTAGTCCTCTCTGTACATATAGAGGGATGTGTTGTGTCTGACGTCTCCTCCTCTGTCCTCAGCAGCTTCTCCTGGGGGTCTCCAGTGTTACTCCTGTCTCAGCACCAACAAGTCCCACTGCTCAACACAATCTGCTGACAAAGTCCAGTGTCCCACAGACCTCAATAATTGCTATGAAGCTGAAGGCAACCTGACTATAGGTAAGTACCACCCTACTCTCTAATATACCTGACTATAGGTAAGTAACACCCTACTCTCTATCATACCTGACTATAGGTAAGTACCACCCTACTCTCTATCATACCTGACTATAGGTAAGTACCACCCTACTCTCTAATATACCTGACTATAGGTAAGTACCACCCTACTCTCTAATATACCTGACTATAGGTAAGTACACCCTACTCTCTATCATACCTGACTATAGGTAAGTACCACCCTACTCTCTAATATACCTGACTATAGGTAAGTACCACCCTACTCTCTAATATACCTGACTATAGGTAAGTACACCCTACTCTCTATCATACCTGACTATAGGTAAGTAACACCCTACTCTCTATCATACCTGACTATAGGTAAGGACCACCCTACTCTCTATCATACCTGACTATAGGTAAGTAACACCCTACTCTCTATCATACCTGACTATAGGTAAGTACCACCCTACTCTCTATCATACCTGACTATAGGTAAGTACCACCCTACTCTCTATCATACCTGACTATAGGTAAGTAACAACCTACTCTCTATCATACCTTACTATAGGTAAGTACCACCCTACTCTCTATCATACCTGACTATAGGTAAGTAACACCCTACTCTCTATCATACCTGACTATAGGTAAGTACCACCCTACTCTCTATCATATCTGACTATAGGTAAGTAACACCCTACTCTCTATCATACCTGACTATAGGTAAGTACCACCCTACTCTCTATCATACCTGACTATAGGTAAGTAACAACCTACTCTCTATCATACCTTACTATAGGTAAGTAGCACCCTACTCTCTATCATACCTGACTATAGGTAAGTAACACCCTACTCTGTATCATACCTGACTATAGGTAAGTAGCACCCTACTCTCTATCATACCTGACTATAGGTAAGTACAACCCTACTCTGTATCATACCTGACTATAGGTAAGTAGCACCCTACTCTCTATCATACCTGACTATAGGTAAGTACAACCCTACTCTCTATCATACCTGACTATAGGTAAGTACCACCCTACTCTCTATCATACCTGACTATAGGTAAGTAGCACCCTACTCTCTATCATACCTGACTATAGGTAAGTACCACCCTACTCTCTATCATACCTGACTATAGGTAAGTAGCACCCTACTCTCTATCATACCTGACTATAGGTAAGTACCACCCTACTCTCTATCATACCTGACTATAGGTAAGTACCACCCTACTCTCTATCATACCTGACTATAGGTAAGTACACCCTACTCTCTATCATACCTGACTATAGGTAAGTACCACCCTACTCTCTATCATACCTGACTATAGGTAAGTAGCACCCTACTCTCTATCATACCTGACTATAGGTAAGTACCACCCTACTCTCTATCATGGAGAACTACACATGAACCTGGAAAAATAACATTTTCTTTTTTTGTGTCATCCATTTGGCGGGTTGGATGAGGATTAACTGGTGACAGCACATGGGCACAGCACAGTACTACTACTCCTATCCTGTATATATGGGCACAGTACTACTACTCCTATCCTGTATATATGGGCACAGCACAGTACTACTACTCCTATCCTGTATATATGGGCACAGCACAGTACTACTACTCCTATCCTCTATATATGGGCACAGCACAGTACTACTACTCCTATCCTGTATATATGGGCACAGCACAGTACTACCACTCCTATCCTGTATATATGGGCACAGCACAGTACTACTACTCCTATCCTGTATATATGAGCACAGCACAGTACTACTACTCCTATCCTGTATATATGGGCACAGCACAGTACTACCACTCCTATCCTGTATATATGTGCACAGCACAGTACTACTACTCCTATCCTGTATATATGGGCACAGCACAGTACTACTACTCCTATCCTGTATATATGGGCACAGCACAGTACTACCACTCCTATCCTGTATATATGTGCACAGCACAGTACTACTACTCCTATCCTGTATATATGGGCACAGCACAGTACTACTACTCCTATCCTGTATATATGGGCACAGCACAGTACTACCACTCCTATCCTGTATATATGTGCACAGCACAGTACTACTACTCCTATCCTGTATATATGGGCATAGCACAGTACTACTACTCCTATCCTGTATATATGGGCACAGCACAGTACTACTACTCCTATCCTGTATATATGGGCAGAGCACAGTACTACCACTCCTATCCTGTATATATGTGCACAGCACAGTACTACTACTCCTATCCTGTATATATGGGCACAGCACAGTACTACTACTCCTATCCTGTATATATGGGCACAGCACAGTACTACTACTCCTATCCTGTATATATGGGCACAGTACTACTACTCCTATCCTGTATATATGGGCACAGTACTAATACTCCTATCCTGTATATATGGGCACAGTACTACTACTCCTATCCTGTATATATGGGCACAGCACAGTACTACTACTCCTATCCTGTATATATGGGCACAGCACAGTACTACTACTCCTATCCTGTATATATGGGCACAGTACTACTACTCCTATCCTGTATATATGGGCACAACACAGTACTACTACTCCTATCCTGTATATATGGGCACAGTACTACTACTCCTATCCTGTATATAAGAGCACAGCACAGTACTACTACTCCTATCCTGTATATGTGGGCACAGCACAGTACTACTACTCCTATCCTGTATATATGGGCACAGTACTACTACTCCTATCCTGTATATATGAGCACAGCACAGTACTACTACTCCTATCCTGTATATATGGGCACAGCTAAATACTACTACTCCTATCCTGTATATATGAGCACAGTACTACTACTACTCCTATCCTGTATATATGGACACAGCACAGTACTACTACTCCTATCCTGTATATATGGGCACAGCACAGTACTACTACTCCAATCCTGTATATATGGGCACAGCACAGTACTACTACTCCTGTCCTGTATATATGGACACAGCACAGTACTACTACTCCTATCCTGTATATATGAGCACAGCACAGTACTACTACTCCTATCCTGTATATACAGGCACAGCACAGTACTACTACTCCTATCCTGTATATACGGACACAGCACAGTACTACTACTCCTATCCTGTATATATGGGCACAGCTAAATACTACTACTCCTATCCTGTATATATGAGCACAGTACTACTACTCCTATCCTGTACATATGGACACAGCACAGTACTACTACTCCTATTTTGTATATATGGGCACAGCACAGTACTACTACTCCTATCCTGTATATATGGGCACAGCACAGTACTACTACTCCTGTCCTGTATATATGGACACAGCACAGTACTAATACTCCTATCCTGTATATACGGACACAGCACAGTACTACTACTCCTGTCCTGTATATATGGACACAGCACAGTACTACTACTCCTATCCTGTATATACGGACACAGCACAGTACTACTACTCCTATCCTGTATATTTGGGCACAGCTAAATACTACTACTCCTATCCTGTATATATGAGCACAGTACTACTACTCCTATCCTGTATATATGGGCACAGCACAGTACTACTACTCCTATCCTGTATATATAGGCACAGCACAGTACTACTACTCCTATCCTGTACATTTGGGCACAGCATAGTACTACTCCTCCTATCCTGTATATATGGGCACAGCACAGTACTACTACTCCTATCCTGTATAGATAGGCACAGCACAGTACTACTACTCCTATCCTGTATATATGGGCACATCACAGTACTACCACTCCTATCCTGTATTTATGTGCACAGCACAGCACAGCACTACTACTCCTATCCTGTATATATGAGCACAGCACAGTACTACTACTCCTATCCTGTATATATGGGCACAGCACAGTACTACTACTCCTATCCTGTACATTTGGGCACAGCACAGTACTGCTCCTCCTATCCTGTAGATATGGGCACAGCACAGTACTACTACTCCTATCCTGTATATATGTGCACAGCACAGTACTACTACTCCTATCCTGTATATATGAGCACAGCACAGTACTACTACTCATATCCTGTATATATAGGCACAGCACAGTACTATTACTCCTATCCTGTATATATGGGCACAGCACAGTACTTCTACTCCTATCCTGTATATATGGGCACAGCACAGTACTACTACTTCTATCCTGTATATATAGGAACAGCACAGTACTACTACTCCTATCCTGTATATATGGGCACAGCACAGTGCTACTACTCCTATCCTGTATATATGGGCACAGCACAGTACTACTACTTCTATCCTGTATATATGGGCACAGCACAGTACTACTACTCCTATCCTGTATATATGGGCACAGCACAGTACTACTACTCCTATCTTGTATATATGAGCACAGCACAGTACTACTACTCCTATCCTGTATATATGGGCACAGCACAGTACTACTACTCATATCCTGTATATATGGGCACAGCACAGTACTACTACTCCTATCCTGTATATACGGACACAGCACAGTACTACTACTCCTATCCTGTATATATGGGCACAGCTAAATACTACTACTCCTATCCTGTATATATGAGCACAGTACTACTACTCCTATCCTGTATATAAGGGCACAGCACAGTACTACTACTCCTATCCTGTATATATGGACACAGCACAGTACTACTACTTCTATCCTGTATATATGGGCACAGCACAGTACTACTACTCCTATCCTGTATATATGGGCACAGCACAGTACTACTACTCCTATCCTGTATATATGAGCACAGCACAGTACTACTACTCATATCCTGTATATATAGGCACAGCACAGTACTACTACTTCTATCCTGTATATATAGGCACTGCACAGTACTACTACTTCTATCCTGTATATATGGGCACAGCACAGTACTACTACTCCTATCCTGTATATATGGGCACAGCACAGTACTACTTTTCCTATCTTGTATATATAAGCACAGCACAGTACTACTACTCCTATCCTGTATATATGGGCACAGCACAGTACTACTACTCATATCCTGTATATATGGGCACAGCACAGTACTACTACTGCTATCCTGTATATATGGGCACAGCACAGTACTACTACTCCTATGCTGTATATATGGGCACAGCACAGTACTACTACTCCTATCCTGTATATATAGGCACAGCACAGTACTACTACTCCTATCCTGTACATTTGGGCACAGCACAGTACTACTCCTCCTATCCTGTATATATGGGCACAGCACAGTACTACTACTCCTATCCTGTATATATAGGCACAGCACAGTACTACTACTCCTATCCTGTATATATGGGCACAGCACAGTACTACCACTCCTATCCTGTATTTATGTGCAAAGCACAGCACTACTACTCCTATCCTGTATATATGAGCACAGCACAGTACTACTACTCCTATCCTGTATATATGGGCACAGCACAGTACTACTACTCCTATCCTGTACATTTGGGCACAGCACAGTACCACTCCTCCTATCCTGTATATATGGGCACAGCACAGTACTACTACTCCTATCCTGTATATATAGGCACAGCACAGTACTACTACTCCTATCCTGTATATATGGGCACAGCACAGTACTACCACTCCTATCCTGTATATATGTGCACAGCACAGCACTACTACTCCTATCCTGTATATATGAGCACAGCACAGTACTACTACTCCTATCCTGTATATATGGGCACAGCACAGTACTACTACTCCTATCCTGTATATATGGGCACAGCACAGTACTACTACTCCCATCCTGTATATATGTGCATAGCACAGCACTACTACTCCTATCCTGTATATATGAGCACAGCACAGTACTACTACTCCTATCCTGTATATATGGGCACAGCACAGTACTACTACTCCTATCCTGTATATATGAGCACAGTACAGTACTACTACTCCTATCCTGTATATATGGACACAGCACAGTACTATTACTCCTATCCTGTATATATGTGCACAGCACAGTACTACTACTCCTATCCTGTATATATGGGCACAGCACAGTACTACTACTCCTATCCTGTATATATGAACACAGCACAGTTCTACCACTCCTATCCTGTATATATGTGCACAGCACAGTACTACTACTCCTATCCTGTATATATGGGCACAGCACAGTACTACTACTCCTATCCTGTATATATGTGCACAGCACAGTACTACTACTCCTATCCTGTATATATGGAGACAGCACAGTACTACTACTCCTATCCTGTATATATGAGCACAGCACAGTACTACTACTCCTATCCTGTATATATGGTCACAGCACAGTACTAATACTCCTATCCTGTATATATGGGCACAGCACAGTACTACTACTCCTATCCTGTATATATGGGCACAGCACAGTACTACTACTCATATCCTGTATATATGGGCACAGCACAGTACTACTACTCCTATCCTGTATATATGGGCACAGCACAATACTACTACTCCTATCCTGTATATATGGGCACAGCACAGTACTACTACTCCTATCCTGTATATTTGGATACTGCACAGCACGGTACTACTACTCCTATCCTGTTTATATGGGCAGAGCACAGTACTACTACTCCTATCCTGTATATATGGGCACAGCACAGTACTACTACTCCTATCCTGTATATATAGGCACAGCACAGTACTACTACTCCTATCCTGTATATATGGGCACAGCACAGTACTACCACTCCTATCCTGTATTTATGTGCAAAGCACAGCACTACTACTCCTATCCTGTATATATGAGCACAGCACAGTACTACTACTCCTATCCTGTATATATGGGCACAGCACAGTACTACTACTCCTATCCTGTACATTTGGGCACAGCACAGTACTACTCCTCCTATCCTGTATATATGGGCACAGCACAGTACTACTACTCCTATCCTGTATATATAGGCACAGCACAGTACTACTACTCCTATCCTGTATATATGGGCACAGCACAGTACTACCACTCCTATCCTGTATATATGTGCACAGCACAGCACTACTACTCCTATCCTGTATATATGAGCACAGCACAGTACTACTACTCCTATCCTGTATATATGGGCACAGCACAGTACTACTACTCCTATCCTGTATATATGGGCACAGCACAGTACTACTACTCCCATCCTGTATATATGTGCATAGCATAGCACTACTACTCCTATCCTGTATATATGAGCACAGCACAGTACTACTACTCCTATCCTGTATATATGGGCACAGCACAGTACTACTACTCCTATCCTGTATATATGAGCACAGTACAGTACTACTACTCCTATCCTGTATATATGGACACAGCACAGTACTACTACTCCTATCCTGTATATATGTGCACAGCACAGTACTACTACTCCTATCCTGTATATATGGGCACAGCACAGTACTACTACTCCTATCCTGTATATATGAACACAGCACAGTTCTACCACTCCTATCCTGTATATATGTGCACAGCACAGTACTACTACTCCTATCCTGTATATATGGGCACAGCACAGTACTACTACTCCTATCCTGTATATATGTGCACAGCACAGTACTACTACTCCTATTCTGTATATATGGAGACAGCACAGTACTACTACTCCTATCCTGTATATATGAGCACAGCACAGTACTACTACTCCTATCCTGTATATATGGGCACAGCACAGTACTAATACTCCTATCCTGTATATATGGGCACAGCACAGTACTACTACTCCTATCCTGTATATATGGGCACAGCACAGTACTACTACTCATATCCTGTATATATGGGCACAGCACAGTACTACTACTCCTATCCTGTATATATGGGCACAGCACAATACTACTACTCCTATCCTGTATATATGGGCACAGCACAGTACTACTACTCCTATCCTGTATATTTGGATACTGCACAGCACGGTACTACTACTCCTATCCTGTTTATATGGGCAGAGCACAGTACTACTACTCCTATCCTGTATATATGGGCACAGCACAGTACTACTACTCCTATCCTGTATATATGGAGACAGCACAGTACTACTACTCCTATCCTGTATATATGAGCACAGCACAGTACTACTACTCCTATCCTGTATATATGGGCACAGCACAGTACTACTACTCCTATCCTGTATATATGAGCACAATACTACTACTCATATCCTGTATATATGGGCACAGCACAGTACTAATACTCCTATCCTGTATATATGGGCACAGCACAGTACTACTACTCCTATCCTGTATATATGGGCACAGCACAGTACTACTACTCCTATCCTGTATATATGGGCACAGCACAGTACTACTACTCCTATCCTGTGTATATGGGCACAGCACAGTACTACTACTCCTATCCTGTATATATGGGCACAGCACAGTACTACTACTCCTATCCTGTATATATGGGCACAGCACAGTACTACTACTCCTATCCTTTATATTTGGATACTGCACAGCACGGTACTACTACTCCTAACCTGTTTATATGGGCAGAGCACAGCACTACTACTCCTATCCTGTATATATGAGCACAGCACAGTACTACTACTCCTATCCTGTATATATGAGCACAGCACAGTACTACTACTCCTATCCTGTATATATGAGCACAGCACAGTACTACCACTCCTATTCTGTATATATGAGCACAGCACAGTACTACTACTCCTATCCTGCATACACATTACTATTTAGTTTAGGTTCATACAATAATGGATGTTGTGTCTCTTCGATGTCTTGCAGGAGGATCGTCTCTCGCCATCTTTGTGAAGCAATGTTCTTCCTCTCCCACTGTCAGCCCCATCGTGATCGCTGATGATTCGTATAGAATCTCCCTGGATGCCACGTTCTGTACAGAAAACCTCTGCAATGTGGACCTAATGTTCCCACCAGAACCAACCACAGCAGCTGCAGCCACAGAGGTCACCACGAATAGCAGCCCAAGTATCACCTCAGAGGTCACCACAGATAACCCCACGGAGGTCACCACAGAGGTCACCGAAGTCTTTGACAACTCCACTAGTGGCCAACCTGTGCCCGCAACCACCAGTGGCCTCGGGAGAACACACCCATGTTACTCGGCCGTGGTCATCCTGATCATTATAGGTTCATTCTTGTAGCTGCATCTCAGATGCTGATTTTGTGGTGAAATGTTTTTGATTTTTTGGGGGGAATTCCAAAAATTAAACAGCTGATACATTTCCTATTTATTTTTAAAGGCTTTCGATCATCTCAAATCATCTCCGATGTTCTCTCATACCCGAATGGTCCATCACCCTGTTTCAGACCCATTGACCTCATAGTCCATGCGTTGACCTTAGTAGTTCTAGACGCATTGGAGCACATTTACTTACCCGGTCCACTCGCAATCCCGCGGCACGTTGTCCGATGCTGATTCGGGTCTGCCGGGTCTTGTGCCCGATGTCCACCAGGTGTCGCTGCTGCACCGAGGTCCGCTGTAGTTCATCTTCTTCTTCCCGGTGCATGTAAGTGCTGATCTTGCCACACAATTCTTTTTTAAAATTCTGCGGTTTGTCCATCGGGTTGTCTGACGGCCACGCTCCCCCATTTCTGTTGCGTGAAAGCCGGCGCCAATGCGCCACAATCCCATTGCGTGCGCCAAAACCTGGGACAATTGGGTGCAAATCGGAAATATTCGGGAAACCTGATGAAAGTGCAGCATTCGGACCCTTAGTTAATGAGCCCCAGTTACTGTACCCAGAGTGGGGATGGGGGTTATAAAATGCGACCAGGTGCCACCACGGAGACCCGATAACCTCACCAACCCAACAGGACTAAAGATGAGTATAAACATACAATGCAGTGATGCACCGGGTCTGCTATGTATTACTGTCATTTCACCTGTTTATAAATGTTTACTTAATTACTTTTTGTGTTATGTGAGATTTTATGGTATTTTTTTGTCTTATGATGTTGTTATTATTATATGATTTTGTCCCTGAGGTTCACCCAATAATAATACAGTAAGACATCATCATTGACTTTGGTGTTGCCTCTATAGATTAGGTCCATGAGTATTGAAGGAATTTTGAATGTTATGATTGGACCTAAGTTAATAATTAAAATAAAATATATCTCTGGTGATTGGACTTCAGATCTTGATCTCCCCTCAGATCAAATGGTTCTAGGAGCCAATATCTACCAACCCTCCTATCCATCAATGTCTTCCTCCCCTTCTACCCTTCAATATCTACCAACCCTTCCTTCTATCCAATAATGTCTACCAACTAGAGATGAGCGAACACACTTGATGCTGGTTCGAGCATTAGCGTACTCGAAACTGCTCGTTGCTCGGACGAATACTTCGCCCGCTCGAGAAAATGGCGTCTCCCGCCGTTGTGATTTTTGGCGGCCAGAAACAGAGCCAATCACAAGCCAGGAGACTCTGCACTCCACCCAGCATGACGTGGTACCCTTACACGTCGATAGCAGTGGTTGGCTGGCCAGATCAGGTGACCCTGGGATAGACTAGCCGCTGCCCGCGCTGCTCGGATCATTCTCTGTCTGGATGCCGCTAGGGAGAGAGCTGCTGCTGGTCAGGGAAAGCGTTAGGGTGTTCTATTAGAATAGTGTTAGGCAGGAGTGATTCTACAAGAACCAACAGCCCTTCTTGGGGCTACAATATTTTTTTTATTTGCTTGTGGCTGGGCTTGCTGGCACTAGTAGTGCAACTAGTACCATATTGTGAGGAATTTGCAGGGGGACTTGCTACCGTTGTGTTTAGCTCTTAGTGACACACATATCCACCTCAAACACCAAAGTGGGAAAATTTATTAGGGGTTTGATTGAATTAGGTACAGTCTGCTTTTTCTTTTTTTTATTTTTCAAAACTAAAAGTCATCAGGCACAGCACAAAATCCAGTTGTGTGCTGTCAGTGTAGGTTAGAAACTAGCCATAGCAATAGGATAGCATAGTTTTCTTAAAAAAACAAAAACAAAAAAACACAAAAAACCCCCCCAAAAAATTTACAGTTTACACTTTAATTTGGAAAATGTTGAACCCGAGGGCTAGGGGTAGAGGACGAGGGCGGGGACGTGGGCGTCCAACTACTGCAGGGGTCAGAGGCCGTGATCCTGGGCGGGGTGAGACACCACCTGCTGATGGGGGAGCAGGGGAACGCCGCAGAGGTACACTCCCTAGGTTCATGTCTGAAGTTACTGGGACTCGTGGTAGAGCACTGTTGAGGCCAGAACAGTGCGAACAGGTGATGTCGTGGATTGCGGACAATGCTTCTAGCCATTTGTCCACCAGTCAGTCTTCCACGCAGTCCACCCATGTCACCAAAATCAGCACTCCTCCAGCTCCTCCACCTCAGCCTCCTTCCCCCCAGTCTGCCCCCTCCCAGGAAAATTTGGCATTTGAACCGGCATACCCTGAGGAACTGTTTTCTGGAACCTTCCCACAGTCGCAAACCACTTGTCCGGTTGCTGCTGAGCAATTTTCCGATGCCCAGGTTTTCCACCTGTCGCAGTCTGTGGGTGATGATGACATTATTGACGTAGTGGAAGAAGTGTGTAAAGAGGTGTCGGACGATGAGGAGACACGGTTGTCAGACAGTGGTGAAGTTATTGTCAGGGCAGAAAGTTCGAGGGGGGAGCAGACTGAGGGATCAGAGGATGATGAGGTGACAGACCCAAGCTGGGTTGATAGGCCGGGTGAACACAGTGCTTCTGAGACGGAGGCGAGTCCTTCACGAGAACAGGTTGGAAGAGGCAGTGGTGGGGCCAGACGGAGAGGCAGGGCCAGAGCTAGTGCATCAGCGCCAAATGTTTCACGTAGTGAAGCTCCCGTGGCGAGGGCTAGATTTTCAGAAGTCTGGAGGTTCTTTAAAGAAACACTGGATGACCGACGGACTGTGGTGTGCAACCTGTGCCACACCAGGATCAGCAGGGGTTCCACCACTACTAGCTTAACTACCACCAGTATGCGCAGGCATATGAATGCTAAACACCCCACTCAATGGAACCAAGGCCGTTCACATCCGGCCGGGCACATCACCTGCTGCCTCTGCTAGTCAACCCCCTGCCCAGGACCCCGGCCCAAACACCTCCCGTGCGAAAACCACACCTTCGCCTCCACGATCCTCCACAGCATCCACCAATGTCTCCATGCGCAGCGTTCAGCTCTCCATACCCCAGACGCTGGAGCGCAAGAGAAAGTACAGTGCAACCCACCCACTCGCCCAAGCCCTCAACGTCCACATCTCCAAACTGCTTAGCCTGGAGATGCTGCCCTATAGGCTGGTAGAGACCGAGGCCTTTAGCAACCTCATGGCGGCGGCCGCCCCTCGGTATTCGGTCCCCAGCCGCCTCTACTTTTCCCGATGTGCCATCCCAGCCCTGCACCAGCACGTGTCAGACAACATCATCCGTGCCCTGACCAACGTGGACGAGTCCTGCCAGGCAGGGCCACTATATATCGCTGACGGCACATTGGGTTAACAGGCTGGGACCGAGGCTGAGACCGAGTCTGACCCTGGGGCTGGTCATATACTGCCGACGCCGAGGATTGCGGGGCCTACCTCGATCCAGGTCTCTCAGGCCTACTATGCCTCCTCCTCCTCCCACCCCTCCTCCACCTCCTCCTCCGAATTACCATCCGTGGGCATGGCGCCATCAGTCGGTAGCTCTAGGCACAGCAGCAGTGCCGTCGCTAAGCGACAGCAGGCGGTGCTCAAACTGCTGAGCCTAGGCGATAAAAGGCACACCGCCCAAGCGCTATTACAGGGCATCACGGCGCAGTCTGATCTGTGGCTGGCACCGCTGAACCTGAAGCCAGGCATGGTTGTGTGTGACAACTGCCGGAACCTGGTGGCGGCTCTGCAACTCGGCAGACTGACACATGTGCCATGACTGGCCCATGTGTTAAATCTCATAGTTCAGCGGTTCCTCAAGACATACTCCAATCTGTCTGATTTGCTCACGAAGGTGCGCCGCATCTGTGCGCATTTCAGGAAGTCCAGCACAGATGCTGCCACTCTCAGGGCAGCGCAGTGCCGCCTCCAACTGCCCGCTCACTGACTGTTGTGCGACGTGCCCACGAGGTGGAATTCAACATTAACCATGTTATCCAGAGTTTACCAGCAGCGCAGAGCGATTGTAGACTGCCAGATGTCAACTTCCACAAGAACTGGTAGTCAGGTCAGTCAGCTTCCTCAAGTCTACAATGAGGAGTGGACGTGGATGTCTGATATCTGTCAGGTGCTGAGTAACTTCGAGGAGTCAACACAGATGGTCAGTGGCGATGCCGCCATCATCAGCCTCACCATCCCGCTGCTTGGCCTGTTGAAAAACTCTCTGGTCAGCATGAAGTCGGAAGCTTTGCGCTCGTCACAAGAGACGGGGGAAGAACACTCCCTTGTTGATAGCCAAAGCACCCTCAGGTCTGTTTCTCAGCGCATATCGGAGGAGGTGGAGGAGGATGAGGAGGAAGAGGAGGAGAATGTTGGCGAGACAGAAGAGGGGACCATTGTTCAGTCCTTCACTGTTCAGCGTGTATGGGCAGAAGAAGAGGAGTTGGAGGAGTTGGAGGAGGAGGAAATGGACAGTCAGGCCAGTGAGGGGAGTGAATTCTTGCGCGTTGGGACTCTGGCGCATATGGCAGATTTCATGCTAGGCTGCCTATCCCGTGACCCTCGTGTTCAAAGAATTTATTCCAGCACCGATTACTGGGTGTTCACTCTCGTGGACCCACGGTACAAGCAAAATCTTTCCACTCTCATCCCTGGAGAGGAAAGGAGTGTGAGAATGCATGAATACCAGCAGGCCCTGGTGCACAAGCTGAAACAGTATTTCCCTTCTGACAGCGCTAGCGGCAGAGTGCGTAGTTCTGCGGGACAAGTAGCGAGGGAGAGTAGGCGAGCAGGCAGCTTGTCCAGCACTGGCAAGGGTACGCTTTACAAGGCCTTTGCCAGTTTTATGTCACCCCAGCAAGACACTGTCACCTGTCCCCAGTCTCGGCAGAGTAGGGCTGATCTTTACAGAAAGATGGTGAGGGAGCACGTAGCTGACCATACCATCGTCCTAAATGATCACACAGCTCCCTACAACTACTGGGTTTCAAAGCTGGACATGTGGCACGAACTGGCGCTGTACGCCTTGGAGGTTCTTGCCTGCCCTGCCGCTAGCGTGTTGTCCGAGCGGGTTTTCAGTGCAGCTGGTGGCATCATCACCGATAAGCGTACACGCCTGTCGACTGACAGCGCTGACAGGCTGACGCTTATTAAGATGAATAAAGCCTGGATTTCTCATAATTTCCAATCTCCACCAGGTGAAGGAAGCTCAACCTGAATAATGTATGCACTCCTTCTCCTCCTCTTTGTACACTAAAGCAGAGGAAACTGGCTATTGTTTGCTAGGGACAACTGGCCCTAGCTATAGTACTCTATGGGCCACATTTATCACTTTTGTGCGCCTAAGTGTAATAGTTGCGCCTAAATTCTGGCGCACTGTTTTGCCAGAATTATCATTTGCGCCCGTTTTTGCGCCTAAATGAAAACGTTGCAAGTGATGAATATCATTAGGTGCAGCAAAACATCTGGATTGGTAAGATAGATGAGGGAAAGCTGGTTATTTTTGCTGCGCGGCTAGTTTGGCGTTTAATCGCAAAAATGGCGCAAAAACGGTGCGCCTGAATGAAAAGGCGCAAAAACAACAGAAAAAACGAGTGATACACGTGGCCCTATGTTTTTAATTTTTCTGGAGGGCCACCTACCCGGTCCTCTGTTTTAAACAATTTTTTGGACTGCCACATACAGGCACTCAATCTATTTAATTTTTCTGGAGGGCCACCTACCTGCTCCTTTGGTTTGAAAACTTTTTTGGACTGCCACATACAGGCACTATCCAAATATATTTGTCTCCATAGCAGACTCCACACGTCGTCTTTTTAGCTGCCTCCACACGTTGTCTCCATTGCTAACTCCACACATCATCTCCATAGCTGCCTCCCAAAGTCGTCCATATAGCTGCCTCCATACATGGTCTCCTTATCAAACGAACTATGTCAGGCAGAATTTTGGGTTGTTTTCATGGCTTCCACATCAAACTTGTTAACTTTGTCACCACCCTGCTGTGTTATCCACAAACTTTTATCATTTACCGAAATAATTTCAGCGCTTCTTGCGCATCTGTTTACATTCCCCTCACCCACCATAACCCAAACTTATAAGAACGCTACTACACTTGATCTTATACAAAAGGTTCTTAGAAGTGCTGTTTGGGGAGTAGCCTAGAGACAGGGGCTTGGATTGGCGAAAGCTCGCCTGGCAGCGGAGCGCCAGCTCCATCCCAAGATCCAACTAACATAGTTTTAACTGCAGCACCTTTAATCTACTACTAGTTCACTGCCTCCATACATGGTCCCCTTATCAAACGAGCTGTGTCAGGCAGAATTTTCAGGTGTTTCACCAGATACATAGTGGAACCCGGCCCATCTGTCGCCGCCATGCTGGAGACCTGAAGTTTCAATCATAGCAGCGCAATATGGATGCCCCATACTGTCGCTCTTAATCATGAAAGTCGTCTCCATGGCTGCCTCCACATGTCGTCCCCTTATCAAACGAGCTGTGTCAGGCTCATTTTTAGGGTGTTTCACCACCTCTCTACCACCCATTGGTTTGAAGCCTGAGTCCATTTAGGGTATGTCGCCATGCCACTCTCTAGCCTGCCGCTGCTGCCGCTGCCTCTGCATGCCGTCCCCTATAGTGTCAGGGTCAATTATTGGATGTTTTAGATGCTATCTAGCCTCATTCTGTCACTCTGTCATGGCCATGCTGTTGCCCATAATTTTGGCATAATGGTGCGATTAAGCAGCCGCAGAGGCATCCATGCATGCTGCCCCTGCTGTTTCCTGTCCATTTCCGTGGTGTTTCCATCCTTTTCTGAGGTTCCCAGCTGTTTGGCCAAGCTTCCCTGTGCAGAGCCTTGGTCCCCTTGAAAAATGCTCGAGTCTCCCATTGACTTCAATGGGGCTCGTTATTGGAGACGAGCACTCGAGCATCGGGAAAAGTTCGTCTCGAATAATGAGCACCCGAGCATTTTAGTGCTCGCTCATCTCTACTACCAACCCTTCAATGTCTACTAACCCTCATACATCAATGTATACCTACTCTTCTACCCTTCAATGTCTACAAACCCTTCTACTCTTCATTATCTACCAACCTTCTATCCATCAATGTCTTCCATCACTCCTACCCTTTAATGTCTACTAACCCTTCTAGCCATCAATGCCCCCAAGACTCTAGAAACCTTGTCTAACTGTGGTCCAGTTAAAACCTGGGAACCATGAAGGTTCCTAATGTTTAACCTGCGGTTTGTCCGAATCCGTCATATCATCCGACGGCCCGACCCCAATTTCTGTCTCATGAAATCCGATTGCGTGCGACAAAATCCCCTTCTAAATCCTTGTCCCGGCGGCGCCATCCCCGAAAAGTCAGAAAACCCAACAGAAATGTGGCCGCAGGACCCTTATATAACTGTATATAGCATACAATGATGACACTAGATCATAAGACACATAAAAAAACACATGTAGAATATATAGAATACAATATATATATACAGTATATATTGTATTCTATATATGTTTTTTTTTAAATTTGTCTTATGATCTAGTCATATTAATGTGGTCTATGTAGTCTAGCAAAAGATGGGCGTTTCCTCAAAAACGGAAACGCCGGGTGCATTTAACACCTCAGTCATGAGTAAGAGCACGTTACGGTGCTAGAAACGCGTTGACTCTTCAATCTACCTGTTTTTTACCTGTGGACGCAATGGATGTAATATATTAAAGGGGTTGTCCGAGTTCTGAAAAAAAACTATAGGTGGCCGGGAGGGGGCTGCTTAAAACAACAAAGATGTACTTACCTTCCGGTGCCCTCCGGTATCCAGTAAACAAACATGGCCGTCGGAGCAGCGCTGGATTCAGCTTCCGGCCGGACCCGACAACCTTCCGGCCCCCATACACAATGCTGTGTAAAGGGACGGATAGGCGTAAACAGCCATGGCCGGCCGGAAGCTGAATGCAGCGGATACCGGAGGGCACCGAAAGGTAAGTAGGACTTTATTTTTTTAAGCAGCGCCCTCCGGACACCTATAGTTTTTTTCAGAACTCTCGGACAACCCCTTTAAAGGAGGTTTTAATCCGTTGAAGAGGTGGATCTTGAACTTTTTTCCTACCCAAACATTGCACCTCCTCGCTCGACCACAGGGTCAATAATATCCACCAAAAACAGGCGAGAGCACACGACAACCACAATGCAAGATAGGTAAAAAGTTAATACTTTAAAACATCACAGTAATACATAACACCAATAAGTCATTCTACATATCACACAGAGTCAGAGAAATAACATAAGAAAAATGGGAGAACACCCGAGCGTCCACAGCGGGGATCAACAGGCGACTGGTGACCAAGGTGTAAGTGATGGAGATGGAGACAATAGCAGTTACAACAAGTCTCTAATAGAACAAGCAACAAAGAATAAAGCTAGAAACATCTGACTGATAACAGAGGCAATAGGATAATACACAGGATAAACCAAACTGCCTGGGGACCAGTGTGAACAGGACTGAAGTGTAACAGGTATTACCAAAATAACCAGGAGATATATCACATCCTAAGAGTAAGTCACAACAAAGTAAACCCAAGCATCCCAATAATAGCCTATGTATACCTTGTGTCACCCTGTCAGCATATAGGACCACGCCGTGAACAGAGTCACCTCCATGTACATTTCACCCTGCGGCTTCGTCTCTCACCGTCTATGTCTCTGACCTTCTCTGTCTCTGGCTGTCTCAGATTGTCTCTGATTGTCTATGTTCGTCTCTGTCTCTGATTGTCTCTGTATCTGACTGTCTCTGACCTTCTTTGTCTCTGGCTGTCTCTGATTGTCTCTGACTGCGTTTGTCCGTCTCTGTCTCTGATTGCCTCTGTATCTGACTGTCTCTGACCTTCTTTGTCTTTGGCTGTCTCAATTTGTCTTTGTCTGTGTTTGTCCGTCTGTGTCTCTGATTGTTTCTGTATCTGACTGTCTCTGACCTTCTTTGTCTTTGGCTGTCTCAATTTGTCTTTGTCTGTGTTTGTCCATCTGTGTCTCTGATTGTTTCTGTATCTGACTGTCTCTGACCTTCTTTGTCTCTGGCTGTCTCTGTCTGTCTATGTCCGTCTCTGTCTCTGATTGTCTCTGTATCTGACTGTCTCTGACCTTCTTTGTCTCTGGCGGTCTCTGATTGTCTATGTTCATCTCTGTCTCTGATTGTCTCTGTATCTGACTGTCTTTGACCTTCTTTGTCTCTGTCGGTCTCTGATTGTCTCTGTCTGTGTTTGTCTGTCTCTGTCTCTGATGGTCTCTGTATCTGTCTCTGACCTTCTTTGTCTCTGGCTGTCTCTGTCTGTGTTTGTCCGTCTCTGTCTCTGATTGTCTCTGTATCTGACTATCTTTGACCTTCTTTGTCTCTGTCTGTCTCTGATTTTCTCTGTCTGTGTATGTCTGTCTCTGTCTCTGATTATCTCTTACTGTCTCTGTCTCTGACTGTCTTTGACCTTCTTTGTCTCTGATTGTCTCTGTATCTGACTATCTTTGACCTTCTTTGTCTCTGTCTGTCTCTGATTTTCTCTGTCTGTGTATGTCCCTCTCTGTCTCTGGTTTTCTCTTACTGTCTTTGTCTCTGTCTGTCTATGTCCATCTTTGTCTCTGATTGTCTCTGTATCTGACTGTCTCTGACCTTCTTAGTCTCTGGGTGTCTCTGATTGTATATGTTCGTCTCTGTCTCTGATTGTCTCTGTATCTGACTGTCTCTGACCTTCTTTGTCTCTGGCTGTCTCTGATTGTCTCTGACTGCGTTTGTCCATCTCTGTCTCTGATTGTCTCTGTATCTGACTATCTTTGACCTTCTTTGTCTCTGTCTGTCTCTGATTTTCTCTGTCTGTGTATGTCTGTCTCTGTCTCTGATTATCTCTTACTGTCTCTGTCTCTCACTGTCTTTGACCTTCTTTGTCTCTGATTGTCTCTGTATCTGACTATCTTTGACCTTCTTTGTCTCTGTCTGTCTCTGATTTTCTCTGTCTGTGTATGTCCCTCTCTGTCTCTGGTTTTCTCTTACTGTCTCTGTCTCTGACTGTCTTTGACCTTCTTTGTCTCTGATTGTCTCTGTCTGTCTATGTCCATCTTTGTCTCTGATTGTCTCTGTATCTGACTGTCTCTGACCTTCTTAGTCTCTGGGTGTCTCTGATTGTCTATGTTCGTCTCTGTCTCTGATTGCCTCTGTATCTGACTGTCTCTGACCTTCTTTGTCTCTGGCGGTCTCTGATTGTCTATGTTCATCTCTGTCTCTGATTGTCTCTGTATCTGACTGTCTTTGACCTTCTTTGTCTCTGTCGGTCTCTGATTGTCTCTGTCTGTGTTTGTCTGTCTCTGTCTCTGATGGTCTCTGTATCTGACTGTCTCTGACCTTCTTTGTCTCTGGCTGTCTCTGTCTGTGTTTGTCCGTCTCTGTCTCTGATTGTCTCTGTATCTGACTATCTTTGACCTTCTTTGTCTCTGTCTGTCTCTGATTTTCTCTGTCTGTGTATGTCTGTCTCTGTCTCTGATTATCTCTTACTGTCTCTGTCTCTGACTGTCTTTGACCTTCTTTGTCTCTGATTGTCTCTGTATCTGACTATCTTTGACCTTCTTTGTCTCTGTCTGTCTCTGATTTTCT
This sequence comes from Engystomops pustulosus, assembly GCF_040894005.1. Taxonomy (NCBI): domain Eukaryota; kingdom Metazoa; phylum Chordata; class Amphibia; order Anura; family Leptodactylidae; genus Engystomops; species Engystomops pustulosus. The sequence goes on along the minus strand of NC_092416.1, from coordinate 7,139,257 downwards.
CTGTCTGTGTATGTCCCTCTCTGTCTCTGGTTTTCTCTTACTGTCTCTGTCTCTGACTGTCTTTGACCTTCTTTGTCTCTGATTGTCTCTGTCTGTCTATGTCCATCTTTGTCTCTGATTGTCTCTGTATCTGACTGTCTCTGACCTTCTTTGTCTCTGGGTGTCTCTGATTGTCTATGTTCGTCTCTGTCTCTGATTGTCTCTGTATCTGACTGTCTCTGACCTTCTTTGTCTATGGCTATCTCAATTTGTCTTTATCTGTGTTTGTCCGTCTGTGTCTCTGATTGTTTCTGTATCTGACTGTCTCTGACCTTCTTTGTCTTTGGCTGTCTCAATTTGTCTTTGTCTGTGTTTGTCCGTCTGTGTCTCTGATTGTTTCTGTATCTGACTGTCTCTGACCTTCTTTGTCTCTGGCTGTCTCTGTCTGTCTAATTCCGTCTCTGTCTCTGATTGTCTCTGTATCTTACTGTCTCTGACCTTCTTTGTCTCTGGCTGTCTCTGATTGTCTCTGTCTGTCTATGTCCGCCTCTGTTTCTGATTATCTCTGTATCTGACTGTCTTTGACCTTCTTTGTCTCTGGCGGTCTCTGATTGTCTCTGTCTGTGTTCGTCCACCTCTGTCTCTGATTGTCTCTGTATCTGACTGTCTTTAACCTTCTTTGTCTCTGGCTGTCTCAGATTGTCTCTGTCTGTGTTTGACCGTCTCTGTCTCTGATTGTATCTGACTGTCTCTGACTTTCTTAGTCTCTGGGTGTCTCTGATTGTCTATGTTCTTCTCTGTCTCTGATTGTCTCTGTATCTGACTGTCTCTGACCTTCTTTGTCTCTGGCGGTCTCTGATTGTCTATGTTCATCTCTGTCTCTGATTGTCTCTGTATCTGACTGTCTTTGACCTTCTTTGTCTCTGTCGGTCTCTGATTGTCTCTGTCTGTGTTTGTCTGTCTCTGTCTCTGATGGTCTCTGTATCTGACTGTCTCTGACCTTCTTTGTCTCTGGCTGTCTCTGTCTGTGTTTGTCCGTCTCTGTCTCTGATTGTCTCTGTATCTGACTATCTTTGACCTTCTTTGTCTCTGTCTGTCTCTGATTTTCTCTGTCTGTGTATGTCTGTCTCTGTCTCTGATTATCTCTTACTGTCTCTGTCTCTGACTGTCTTTGACCTTCTTTGTCTTTGATTGTCTCTGTATCTGACTATCTTTGACCTTCTTTGTCTCTGTCTGTCTCTGATTTTCTCTGTCTGTGTATGTCCCTCTCTGTCTCTGGTTTTCTCTTACTGTCTCTGTCTCTGACTGTCTTTGACCTTCTTTGTCTCTGATTGTCTCTGTCTGTCTATGTCCATCTTTGTCTCTGATTGTCTCTGTATCTGACTGTCTCTGACCTTCTTAGTCTCTGGGTGTCTCTGATTGTCTATGTTCGTCTCTGTCTCTGATTGTTTCTGTATCTGACTGTCTCTGACCTTCTTTGTCTTTGGCTGTCTCAATTTGTCTTTGTCTGTGTTTGTCCGTCTGTGTCTCTGATTGTTTCTGTATCTGACTGTCTCTGACCTTCTTTGTCTCTGGCTGTCTCTGTCTGTCTATGTCCGTCTCTGTCTCTGATTGTCTCTGTATCTGACTGTCTCTGACCTTCTTTGTCTCTGGCTGTCTCTGATTGTCTCTGTCTGTCTATGTCCGCCTCTGTTTCTGATTATCTCTGTATCTGACTGTCTTTGACCTTCTTTGTCTCTGGCGGTCTCTGATTGTCTCTGTCTGTGTTTGTCCACCTCTGTCTCTGATTGTCTCTGTATCTGACTGTCTTTAACCTTCTTTGTCTCTGGCTGTCTCAGATTGTCTCTGTCTGTGTTTGACCGTCTCTGTCTCTGATTGTATCTGACTGTCTCTGACCTTCTTAGTCTCTGGGTGTCTCTGATTGTCTATGTTTGTCTCTGTCTCTGATTGTCTCTGTATCTGACTGTCTCTGACCTTCTTTGTCTCTGGCGGTCTCTGATTGTCTATGTTCATCTCTGTCTCTGATGGTCTCTGTATCTGACTGTCTCTGACCTTCTTTGTCTCTGGCTGTCTCTGTCTGTGTTTGTCCGTCTCTGATTGTCTCTGTATCTGACTATCTTTGACCTTCTTTGTCTCTGTCTGTCTCTGATTTTCTCTGTCTGTGTATGTCTGTCTCTGTCTCTGATTATCTCTTACTGTCTCTGTCTCTGACTGTCTTTGACCTTCTTTGTCTCTGATTGTCTCTGTATCTGACTATCTTTGACCTTCTTTGTCTCTGTCTGTCTCTGATTTTCTCTGTCTGTGTATGTCCCTCTCTGTCTCTGGTTTTCTCTTACTGTCTCTGTCTGTCTTTGACCTTCTTTGTCTCTGATTGTCTCTGTCTGTCTATGTCCATCTTTGTCTCTGATTGTCTCTGTATCTGACTGTCTCTGACCTTCTTTGTCTCTGGGTGTCTCTGATTGTCTATGTTCGTCTCTGTCTCTGATTATCTCTTACTGTCTCTGTCTCTGACTGTCTTTGACCTTCTTTGTCTCTGATTGTCTCTGTATCTGACTATCTTTGACCTTCTTTGTCTCTGTCTGTCTCTGATTTTCTCTGTCTGTGTATGTCCCTCTCTGTCTCTGGTTTTCTCTTACTGTCTCTGTCTGTCTTTGACCTTCTTTGTCTCTGATTGTCTCTGTCTGTCTATGTCCATCTTTGTCTCTGATTGTCTCTGTATCTGACTGTCTCTGACCTTCTTTGTCTCTGGGTGTCTCTGATTGTCTATGTTCGTCTCTGTCTCTGATTGTCTCTGTATCTGACTGTCTTTGACCTTCTATGTCTCTGGCTGTCTCTGTCTGTGTTTGTCCGTCTCTGTCTCTGATTGTCTCTGTATCTGACTATCTTTGACCTTCTATGTCCCTCTCTGTCTCTGGTTTTCCCTTACTGTCTCTGACTGTCTTTGACCTTCTTTGTCTCTGATTGTCACTGTCTGTCTATGTCCGTCTCTGTCTCTGATTGTCTCTGTATCTGACTATCTTTGACCTTCTTTGTCTCTGGCTCTTTCTGATTTTCTCTGTCTATGGTCTCTGATTGTCTCTGGCTTTCTGTGACTGCCTCAGTCTCTGTCTGTTCCTAATTACTAATAATAGGATCTCCCAAAAAGAAAACTACTAATGACTTTCTACCCTCCGCCAACATGTTTTACCTTTTTGGTATAAGGGACATTGGGGTCATGCCCCATAGGCCCGGCCGGTGTTTTATGGTTTTATATATTTTCATGTAGTGTTATTCATGTATATTATCTGTATAAGTGCATCCTGCTCTGATCTCACGCAGACACCAATGTGAACAGGAATTCATTTTTTACTAAATATTAAAATTTAAGCAGAAGCCGCAGCACGGAATTTTTAAAAATTTTATTTACATAGAACAATTGAAAAAAGAAACATGATCATCACAATGGACCAAGGAAGGGGAGAGATTCAAGGGAACATAGTATTATTGTAATATAACCACAGCTTGAACTACTACTCCCATCTTCCATAGACTGTATTACACTACACCGCTTGTACTACTACTCCTATCCTCCATAGACTGTATTACACTACACAGCTTGTACTACTACTCCTATCCTCCATAGACTGTATTACACTACACAGCTTGTACTACTACTCCTATCCTCCATAGACCGTATTACACTACACAGCTTGTACTACTCCCCTCATCCTCCATAGACTGTATTACACTACACAGCTTGTACTACTCCCCTCATCCTCCATAGACTGTATTACACTACACAGCTTGAAATACTCCGCTCATCCTCCATAGACTGTATTACACTACACAGCTTGTACTACTCCCACCATCCTCCATAGACTGTATTAAACTACACAGCTTGTACTACTCCCATCCTCCATAGACTGTATTACACTACACAGCTTACACTACTCCCCCCATCCTCCATATTACACTACACAGCTTATACTACTCCCCCTATCCTCCATAGACTACACTACACAGCTTGTACTACTCCCCTCATCCTCCATAGATTACACTACACAGCTTGTACTACCCCCATCCTCCATAGACTACACTACACAGCTTGTACTACTCCCCTCATCCTCCATAGATTACACTACACAGCTTGTACTACCCCCATCCTCCATAGATTACACTACACAGCTTGTACTACCCCCATCCTCCATAGACTACACTACACTACACAGCTTGGTGTCATCCCATTACTACTACTCTGGGATCTCTGGCTCCTTATACTCTGTTCTCCACCGGGCAGCTCAGGTTTCTCGGGTTTCCCGGCATGGTTCCCACTAGGGCATCGTAGGCCACACCACAAGCTCCGGTCGTGGCACAGCCGGCGAGGGCGTATTTCTGAGTTTGTTGACCTAAATCAGATAAAGAATTGTAAATGAACATCTTCCACTCACATGACTTTGTCTTTGGTCCATTTACTTCTGGAAAACCAATATGGCTGCCAGTACCGCCATCCAGGGGTTAATCAATAGTGGATATGAATGACTGTATTAAGGCTCTGTCTGATGACCGCATCATAACATCTTGTAATGTTGTAACAGGACATGGACAAGCCACTGGCATGTAATACTTCACCTCACATGCGGGAGCGCTGCAGGGAGTTCTTTAGCCCTTGATAACCTACCCGGTGGATATAAAATCCCACAAAACCCCTTAACAAAACTAAATTTTTGAAAAATGTTGTCTATCAACAGTACAGATTATAATAATGAACTCTGTAAGATATTTTAGTTAAAAAATCGGTTCCTGTGCCCTTCTTTTTCCCCTGTCTTTCTTCCTCATTTATATAAATCAGCTCCTTGTCCTGTATCCACTGATAGCTGAGAGAAAAGAACCTGATAATGTGTCTAATGACTTATCTCTCTACATACAGACCCTGGATGGGCTAATATCCTCAAAGAGCTGAATCATGAATTGAACCTTTAGCCTCCTTATCTGTCTGAGGTGAACAGACCTCCGCAAGTTTTTAGATACACTGCTCACTACAGGAGAAAGAGCAGAAACAAGGCGCAGAGAAGCTGCTTTAGTTGATGAAGTGAGTTCCAAAGTTTCCTTTTATCTCTTTCTCTGTTCATATCTGCTTCGAAGATTTAGTTACAGCAGGTAATCACACAATGATACAACAGCTTCACTGATGCAGAAGGACAATCCCCCTACCCATCGCATTGTTACCTGGACGAGTCGCATCTCCGCTGTACTGGAGGCAGTCTCCCTCATTGCCGGTGCACTCGATGGTTGTAAACTCTTTACATACGTAGGTTCCTTCCTCGAAGCAAGCCTTGCAGGACAGGCCGTTTTTTGTGGTATTTTTTGCTGGCACTGGAGTGTTACGAAGAAAAGACGCGCTTGTAAATTTCTCTCAATTGGCTCTGGGTCTCTGATTATAAAATACACAGTGGGGCTCATATACTAAGGGTCCGCGGACCACACTATCGTCGGATATTCTGGCGATTTCTGTTTTTAGCTCTGGTTTTTGGCGCACGCGATCGGATTTTGGCGCCATTATGCGACACAAATCGGGGGGACGGGCCGTCGGGCGATCGGACTAAGTGCAGGATATAACATTTAAATTCTGTCGCAAGCCAAGCACTTACATGCAGCGGGAAGAAGAAGGTGAACTCTGATCGGGGAAGCGACACATTCGTAGTGAAACGCGACACATTCGTAGTTAGGGGGGCTAATAGGCTAGTTTTTAATTCAGAGGCAGTGGATAGATAGTTACCTAGGGTGCTGGTATAAAAAAAATCAGAAATATAGCTAACTAGCTGCAGCATAGATCATCCAGACCCCTATACAGAGCAGTGATGGCGAACCTTTTGGAGACAAAGTGCTCAAGCTACAACCAAAACCCACTTATATGTCGCAAAGTGCCAACATAACAATTTAAGCAGTAACTTATTGATCCCTGCTGTATCACAGGTTTTAATCGTATTGCTGTCCTGAGTTCACCGATACAATATAAAGATGATGGAGAAATTTGGATTGAAGCTTCCCTCCAGGGTCCCCTGAAGAGAAAGAATCAGTGAACCCAGAGCCAGAGCTCCATTGACAATCCATCTCAATCCAACCCTTCCCGCTCCCCTCCTGTAGTCCTAGGGGCACATTTACTTACCCGGTCCAGTCGCGATCCAGCGGCGGGTTCTCCGACGCTGATTTGGGTTCTGCCGGGATTCACTAAGGTCCGTGCGCCGATATTCACCAGGTGTCGCTGCTGCGCCGAGGTCCGCTGGAGTTCACTTGCTTTTTTCTGGTGTATGTGAGTGCTTGATCTTGTGACACAAATGGCTTTTTAAATTCTGCGTTTTTTCCGAATCCTTCAGGTTGTCCGGTGGCCACGCCCCCCGATTTCTGTCGCGCGAAAGTCGGCGCGATTGCGGCAAAAATCAATCGCGTGCGGCACAATCCCGTGAAATACAGCGCAAAGAGGAAATATTCGGGAAAAACCCGACGGATACGCTGCTGCAGACCCTTAGTAAATGTGCCCCCTAGAATCCAAATAGCGCTGAGCATGGCACGTCCTGGGCTATATTGGATCACAGAAGAAAGCCTTGAGTCCTAGCTGGTAAACCCTGTGTTGGGGTGAAGGTCTGAGTGCCCACAGAAAGGGCTCCGAGTGCCACCTCTGGCACCCGTGCCATAGGTTCGCCACCACTGATATAGAGGATACTGGCAAGAGATGCTTAACACCGTGGGATTCTGATATTAAAATCCCCGAGGACAAGACCTGTAGTCCTGGGGGCAGTATAACACAGAAGTGGGTGGAGTAACCCAGTGTAAACTGTACCTAATAAAGGAAACCCCATTACTCGGTGTCTATACACAATACTAGTTCCCTCCAACCAGTCGTAGCTGATGAATGCTGCCTGATAAACCTTGATCACCCAGTTAAGGTGTAAACTATAGTCCGTGCACTCTGTAAACTTTTAAACGTATTGTTGGACGAAGTTGATCCATATTTTACTAAATATCAAAGTTATATAAAAGTCATATTTTAAGTGACTAATGAGTTCACGTGTCCCAATAGGACAACTTTTTGTGTTACATTCGTAGTGAAACGCGGCACAATCCATGATCGTTGGACATTCCCCATCGGGGATTGCGACATGGACAGGTAAGAAAATCTGCCCCAGTGTGTTGGTTGTTTCATTTTACACACCTATAATTTTCCCCACGTTACAGTCATTGGTGTTGCAGCAGTCGTTGTATATTTCTAGGGTGAAGTTTGGTGTAGTCACGGTAAACAGCTTGCCGCACATTTGAGGGAAACTCGTACATCCTCTACTGAAAGAAGCAATGTTCATTCCATCTGGAAACACAAAGAATACGGAAATATTATGGAGTAAAACCTCTGAGTAACATCTGACCTGATCCTACTTCTTGTGATACAATAATATCCTCTATTATATAAGAGAAAATCAACATAAAAAAGGGGTCTTCTACTTAATACCCACCAGATTGTAACTCTGTGACAGCAGGTGGCCATTGGTTTGAGATAAAGGTAGAGAAATCTAGAACCAGGAAATACTTCCCGCAGAACTAAGACATAGATCTCATCATCTCTGTAGACACGAGACACGTGGACATGTACGTGGTCAACATCATAGAAGGGGTCTTCTACTTAATACCCATCGGACTGTAACTCTGTGACAGCTGCTCTGGTGACAGCAGGTGACCATTGGTTTGAGATAAAGGTAGAGAGATCTAGAACCAGAAATTACTTCCTGCCTAAGATATGGGTCTCATCAGCTCTAGACAGGAGACACATGGACATGTAGATGGTCAACATCATAGAAGGGGTCTTCTACTTAATACCCATCGGACTGTAACTCTGTGACAGCTGCTCTGGTGACAGCAGGTGACCATTGGTTTGAGATAAAGGTAGAGAGATCTAGAACCAGAAATTACTTCCTGCCTAAGATATGGGTCTCATCAGCTCTAGACAGGAGACACATGGACATGTAGATGGTCAACATCATAGAAGGGGTCTTCTACTTAATACACATCGGACTGTAACTCTGTGACAGCTGCTCTGGTGACAGCAGGTGACCATTGGTTTGAGATAAGATGAGGTAGAGAGATCTAGAACCAGAAATTACTTCCCGCCGAAGATATGGGTCTCATCAGCTCTAGACAGGAGACACATGGACATGTAGATGGTCAACGTCATTGGGTCGGTAGGGTGGAAGGTCACAGACAGTTAGAGGCAGGACCAAGGTTACCAGGAGCGGAGATTCCTTTTAGAATTTTAGTGGGTTCTTACCTGAAGTTCTCTTTGCCAAGAACATGGAAAGGTTATAGACAAGGAGACTACGGAAGAATTTCCGGGTTGACATTTTTTTGATACAACCTACAAATATCGAAATCTCTGACACATCTGTAATGACCATCATGGTTAAGATGTTTTGCTCCAGACTTACTGACGCTGTTGTGCTCGATCGCCTTCGTGCAGTTGTCACCTTCGTTTTTACATGGAACCGATTCTCCTGTGCAGTCTTCTGCATTGAGAGCCTTACATGTCTGACACCTAAGAGCTTCACCTGAAAGAAAAGGGGGTGGAAATACACAAAAACTCTTAAGGAACCCACGACCATGCTCTCCAAGGGTAGAATACATCATCTAGCACATGAAGTCCAGTATTGTGATTCCAGGATCTCAGGGAAGGTCAACATCTTTCCAGAGAACTGGACGCTCCAGAACAAACATGATGAAGACTTTAAGGTTTGGGCAAACATTTCTTCAAGAATTAAAGGGAATCTGTCATCAGCTATGACCAAAATAAGCTACAGACCAAAATAAACTACAGACAGTGTTAGAGCTGTGTAATCATCATACCTATGAAGTTATACTTCAGCTCTTGGAAGTGCTCTGGATGTTACTTTCAGCCTGAAGAGCTTTCTCCTCTTTGCAATGAACTGTGCCACAGCCCCTCCCCTCATCCCTGAGTGACTACGGTAAGTATCCAACTACAATCCTGATACAGCTCCTACTCTTAGCAGATGGGAGAGGCAGTGGAGCAGCAAAGTGCAGAGAGCAGAAAGCTCTTCATGCTGAAAGACTCACCCAGAGCCCTTGCAAGAGCTGCAGGGCTGGATTGTAACATCACAGTCTTGTAACTACTTATAACATACACAAAGTTATGGGGATGCTACTTATCACTGTTTGAATTTTGGTATGGTCAAAGCTGCTGACAGATTCCCTTTAAAGGAAATCTACCATTTGATTTCAAGCATTATGAACCAAAGCTACAATGATGCAGAAACACATCTTGTTTCATTCCTGAGCTGAATGGTTTTGCTGAATAACTAATATTCCATTCAGGATAACGAAGCTCTGACACTGCTCCAGAGGATTACATAATCACTGTGTTGTCCCTGACAGACTGAAGAAATCATTTGCTGCACCATCCACCTGATGCTGCGTATGAGTCATCCAGTTCAGGTTGATGAGTCCTGTCTGGACAGCTCGGCGTTTAATGTGTTTATGAACTGCAAGCTGAATGCAATCCAGCTTTTCCAAGATCCTGAATGTTATAATCGTTATTTCAGCAAAACCACTCAGCTTAGGGATTAAACAAGATATGTTTCTGCATCAGTGTAGCTACAGCATTCTCAAGGTATGTTTGGTTCATTATGCATCAAATCAAAAGAAGATGAGAAAATTCCTACTTAGACTAAGCCCTATCATTACTCTTATCTTGTGACAGTGTGTCGTGGGCCAGTAACAGAGAAAATAACTGACGCCTCTCAATCTAATCTTCTAATATCAAATGTCATCCTCCAATAATACAACAAGAAATCTGAAGAACTAGAAGATTAACCAATGACCAGTAAATCTATTAGAAATGCATGCGATGTCCCCTATAGATGTCTTACCTATAGGAATCCCATAGATGACGAAGAGTAAGAAGACTGGGAAGTTCTTCATGGCCGGAGGAGCTGAAGTTCCACTTAGAGAGAAGCCTCAACGCTGGTGCAGTCACTGATCCTACGACTGCTCCGAGGTGGAACATTTATAAGAATTTCGGATGTTACATAAGACAAGAAGTGATGTGTTCTTTATCACATCATCTGTGATGTCACTTTTGGCCGAACTCAAAGACAAAAAAAACATCTTTCTGGGACAAAAATTTCCACAGGCGTTCGGCATTGTTTGTACACTTGCAGGTTTTGGGAGATGACAATCTATTCCCCGGAGGATTGTATGATGCAACAAATAGAAGAAGCACAATAGGAGTCTGTGCTAAAGTCAGATCCAGACTTTCCCTATAACTGACATTTATGTTAGAATTGCATCATTATATCCCAATCCTATCATCATTCTCTTCATCCTTGGTGCAATTTATGCATGTAACATCATTTGCCTCTACTGGACAGATGGCTGGTGGCTACAGTGCCACTGCTGGTTACATGGCTGGTGGCTACAGTGCCACTGCTGGTTACATGGCTGGTGACTACAGTGCCACTGCTGGTTACATGGCTGGTGACTACAGTGCCACTGCTGGTTACATGGCTGGTGACTACAGTGCCACTGCTGGTTACATGGCTGGTGACTACAGTGCCACTGCTGATTACATGGCTGGTGACTACAGTGCCACTGCTGGTTACATGGCTGGTGCCTACAGTGCCACTGCTGGTTACATGGCTGGTGCCTAGAGTGACACTGCTGGTTACATGGCTGGTGCCTAGAGTGACACTGCTGGTTACATGGCTGGTGACTACAGTGCCACTGCTGGTTACATGGCTGGTGGCTACAGTGCCACTGCTGGTTACATGGCTGGTGTCTACAGTGCCACTGCTGGTTACATGGCTGGTGAATACAGTGCCACTGCTGGTTACATGGCTGGTGGCTACAGTGCCACTGCTGGTTACATGGCTGGTGTCTACAGTGCCACTGCTGGTTACATGGCTGGTGAATACAGTGCCACTGCTGGTTACATGGATGGTGGCTACAGTGCCACTGCTGGTTACATGGCTGGTGACTACAGTACCACTGCTGGTTACATGGCTGGTGAATACAGTGCCACTGCTGGTTACATGGCTGGTGACTACAGTGTCACTACTGGTTTCATGGCTGGTGACTACAGTGCCACTGCTGGTTACATGGCTGGTGACTACAGTGCCACTGCTGGTTACATGGCTGGTGACTACAGTGCCACTGCTGGTTACATGGCTGGTGACTACAGTGCCACTGCTGGTTACATGGCTGGTGACTATAGTGCCACTGCTGGTTACATGGCTGGTGCCTACAGTGCCACTGCTGGTTACATGGCTGGTGCCTACAGTGCCACTGCTGGTTACATGGCTGGTGACTAGAGTGCCACTGCTGGTTACATGGCTGGTGCCTACAGTGCCACTGCTGGTTACATGGCTGGTTCCTACAGTGCCACTGCTGATTACATGGCTGGTGCCTACAGTGCCACTGCTGGTTACATGGCTGGTTCCTACAGTGCCACTGCTGGTTACATGGCTGGTGACTACAGTGCCACTGCTGGTTACATGGCTGGTGGCTACAGTGCCACTGCTGGTTACATGGCTGGTGTCTACAGTGCCACTGCTGGTTACATGGCTGGTGAATACAGTGCCACTGCTGGTTACATGGATGGTGGCTACAGTGCCACTGCTGGTTACATGGCTGGTGACTACAGTACCACTGCTGGTTACATGGCTGGTGAATACAGTGCCACTGCTGGTTACATGGCTGGTGACTACAGTGTCACTACTGGTTTCATGGCTGGTGACTACAGTGCCACTGCTGGTTACATGGCTGGTGACTACAGTGCCACTGCTGGTTACATGGCTGGTGACTACAGTGCCACTGCTGGTTACATGGCTGGTGACTACAGTGCCACTGCTGGTTACATGGCTGGTGACTATAGTGCCACTGCTGGTTACATGGCTGGTGCCTACAGTGCCACTGCTGGTTACATGGCTGGTGCCTACAGTGCCACTGCTGGTTACATGGCTGGTGAATACAGTGCCACTGCTGGTTACATGGATGGTGGCTACAGTGCCACTGCTGGTTACATGGCTGGTGACTACAGTACCACTGCTGGTTACATGGCTGGTGAATACAGTGCCACTGCTGGTTACATGGCTGGTGACTACAGTGTCACTACTGGTTTCATGGCTGGTGACTACAGTGCCACTGCTGGTTACATGGCTGGTGACTACAGTGCCACTGCTGGTTACATGGCTTGTGACTACAGTGCCACTGCTGGTTACATGGCTGGTGACTACAGTGCCACTGCTGGTTACATGGCTGGTGACTATAGTGCCACTGCTGGTTACATGGCTGGTGCCTACAGTGCCACTGCTGGTTACATGGCTGGTGACTACAGTGTCACTACTGGTTTCATGGCTGGTGACTACAGTGCCACTGCTGGTTACATGGCTGGTGACTACAGTGCCACTGCTGGTTACATGGCTGGTGACTACAGTGCCACTGCTGGTTACATGGCTGGTGACTACAGTGCCACTGCTGGCTACATGGCTGGTGACTACAGTGCCACTGCTGGTTACATGGCTGGTGACTACAGTGTCACTACTGGTTTCATGGCTGGTGACTACAGTGCCACTGCTGGTTACATGGCTGGTGACTACAGTGCCACTGCTGGTTACATGGCTTGTGACTACAGTGCCACTGCTGGTTACATGGCTGGTGACTACAGTGCCACTGCTGGTTACATGGCTGGTGACTATAGTGCCACTGCTGGTTACATGGCTGGTGCCTACAGTGCCACTGCTGGTTACATGGCTGGTGACTACAGTGTCACTACTGGTTTCATGGCTGGTGACTACAGTGCCACTGCTGGTTACATGGCTGGTGACTACAGTGCCACTGCTGGTTACATGGCTGGTGACTACAGTGCCACTGCTGGTTACATGGCTGGTGACTACAGTGCCACTGCTGGCTACATGGCTGGTGACTACAGTGCCACTGCTGGTTACATGGCTGGTGACTACAGTGCCACTGCTGGTTAAATGGCTGGTGACTGCAGTTCCAGTGCTGGTTACATGGCTGGTGACTACAGTGCCACTGCTGGCTACATGGCTGGTGACTACAGTGCCACTGCTGGTTACATGGCTGGTTACTACAGTGCCACTGCTGGTTACATGGCTAGTGCCTACAGTGCCACTGCTGGTTACATGGCTGGTGGCTACAGTGCCACTGCTGGTTACATGGCTGGTTACTACAGTACAACTGCTGGTTACGTGGCTGGTGCCTACCGTGCCACTGCTGGTTTCATGGCTAGTGCCTACAGTGCCACTACTGGTTACATGGCTGGTGGCTAGAGTGCCACTGCTGGTTACATGGCTGGTGCTTACAGTGCCACTGCTGGTTACGTGGCTGGTGCCTACAGTGCCACTACTGGTTACATGGCTGGTGGCTAGAGTGCCACTGCTGGTTACATGGCTCTTGGCTACAGTGTCACTGCTGGTTATATGGCTGGTGGCTACAGCGCCACTGCTGGTTACATGGCTGGTGGCTACAGTGCCACTGCTGGTTACATGGCTGGTGGCTACAGTGCCACTGCTGGTTACATGGCTGGTGACTACAGTGCCACTAATGGTTACATGGCTGGTGACTATAGTGCCACTGCTGGTTACATGGCTGGTGACTACAGTGTCACTGCTGGTTACATGGCTGGTGACTACAGTGTCACTACTGGTTATATGGCTGGTGACTATTGTGCCACTGCTGGTTACATGGCTGGTGACTACAGTGTCACTACTGGTTATATGGCTGGTGACTACAGTGCCACTGCTGGTTACATGGCTGGTGACTACAGTGCCACTGCTGGATACATGTCTGGTGACTGCAGTTCCAGTGCTGGTTACATGGCTGGTGACTACAGTGCCACTGCTGGTTATATGGCTGGTGGCTACAGTGCCACTGCTGATTACATGGCTGGTGACTACAGTGCCACTGCTGGTTACATGGCTGGTAAGTACAGTGCCACTGCTGGTTACATGGCTGGTGACTACAGTGTCACTACTGGTTATATGGCTGGTGACTACAGTGCCACTGCTGGTTACATGGCTGGTGACTATTGTGCCACTGCTGGTTACATGGCTGGTGACTACAGTGTCACCACTGGTTATATGGCTGGTGACTACAGTGCCACTGCTGATTACATGGCTGGTGACTACAGTGCCACTGCTGGTTATATGGCTGGTGGCTAGAGTGCCACTGCTGGTTACATGGCTCTTGGCTACAGTGTCACTGCTGGTTATATGGCTGGTGACTACAGTGCCACTGCTGATTACATGGCTGGTGACTACAGTGCCACTGCTGGTTACATGGCTGGTGACTACAGTGCCACTGCTGGTTACATGGCTGGTGCCTACAGTGCCACTGCTGATTACATGGCTGGTGACTACAGTGTCACTACTGGTTATATGGCTGGTGACTATTGTGCACTGCTGGTTTCATGGCATCTACCACCAAGATGAAGGAATGTAAACCAAGATGACACAATGGGGCAGATTTACTTTCCCGGTCCATTCGCGATCCAGCGGCACGTTTTGTGCGGAGGATTTGGGTCTTGAATGCTTGAAAATTCTGGGTCTGAGGGGTTTTATTGACACCTCTCCGCGGGACGGTTGCTGTGCAGTGGGAGAGTATGTAATCGCTATGGAGTCTCACTGCCCGGCACTTCTACCTTAAAGAGGCACAAGTGCAGATTTGACATTTAGGTGAAGTCCCGGGGGCAAACACGTCTTATGAGCCTTTCCTTCAGCACACAACCTCAAAGCAAGTCAAGCTTTCCCCAGCGCATGGCTCCAGGCATCGGGGTAGAGGCTGCCAGAGTACAGAGAGGAACAAATATGTAATGGAAGGGAACAGACATCAAGACTTACAGAAATCAGGGAAACGGGTGACTTATAGATGAGTTCTCCATAACTTACCTCTCATGGGTCTGTCTCATGGGGATGTCTCATGGGGATGTCTCATGGGGTTGTCTCATCATTTCCCCCAAATGCTGATAGGAAATCGGTTACATTGCTATTATACAGATGTAACTGTTCTCATGTCTGATTGGCTTGTTCTACCTCCATTGTCCAGTAGGGAAAGGGGGAGGATACAAATAGTTTGCAAAATCCGGTCCGGCTCCCCAGTATTTTGGGGGCAGTTACTGTCGCAGTATGTGCTGTAGATCCCTCCAGGACCGGAGTAAGAAGTGCAGCAAAATATCAGATTGATCCAGGACCAAAACGCTCCAATTGTTTAAAACGTTTTGTCTTCAGACTTTATTGAGAAATTCTATATATACAGTATGTAGTAATTATTAATATTTTGCATTAATCCTGAGCTCTCTCTAGTGGTGGCTGTATATACAGTATGTAGTGATCTCCTGAGCTCCTCCTAGTGGTGGCTGTATATACAGTATGTAGTTATCTCCTGAGCTCCCCCCTAGTGGTGGCTGTATATACAGTATGTAGTAATCTCCTGAGCTCCCCCTAGTGGTAACTGTATATACAGTATGTAGTAATCTCCTGAGCTCCTCCTAGTGGTGGCTGTATATACAGTGTGTAATAATCTCCTGAGCTCCTCCTAGTGGTAACTGTATATACAGTATGTAGTAATCTCCTGAGCTCCTCCTAGTGGTGGTGTATATACAGTATGTAGTAATCTCCTGAGCTCCTCCTAGTGGTGGTTGTATATACAGTATGTAGTAATCTCCTAAACTCCCCCTAGTGTTGGCTGTATATAGAGTATGTAGTGATCTCCTGAGCTCCTCCTAGTGGCGGCTGTATATACAGTATATAGTAATCTCCTGAGCTCCCCCTAGTGGTGGTGTATATACAGTATGTAGTAATCTCCTGACCTCCCCCTAGTGGTGGCTGTATATACCGTATGTAGTACTCTCCTAAGCTCCTCCTAGTGCTGGCTGTATATACAGTATGTAGTAATCTCCTGACCTCCCCCTAGTGGTGGCTGTATATACAGTATGTAGTAACCTCTTGTGCTACCCCTAGTGGTGGCTGTAAATACAGTATGTAGTAATATCCTGAGCTCCTCCTAGTGGTGATGTATATACAGTATGTAGTAATCTCCTGAGCTCCCCCTAGTGGTGGCTGTTTATACAGTATGTAGTAATCTCCTGAGCTCCTCCTAGTGGTGGCTGTATATACAGTATGTAGTAATCTCCTGACCTCCCCCTAGTGGTGGCTGTATATACCGTATGTAGTAATCTCCTAAGCTCCTCCTATTGCTGGCTGTATATACAGTATGTAGTAATCTCCTGACCTCCCCCTAGTGGTGGCTGTATATACAGTATGTAGTAACCTCTTGTGCTACCCCTAGTGGTGGCTGTAAATACAGTATGTAGTAATCTCCTGAGCTCCTCCTAGTGGTGATGTATATACAGTATGTAGTAATCTCCTGAGCTCCCCCTAGTGGTGGCTGTTTATACAGTATGTAGTAATCTCCTGAGCTCCTCCTAGTGGTGGCTGTATATACAGTATGTAGTAATCTCCTGAGCTCCCCCTAGTGGTGGCTGTATATACAGTATGTAGTAATCTCCTGAGTTCCCCCTAGTGGTGGCTGTATATACAGTATGTAGTAATCTCCTGAGCTCCCCGTAGTGGTGGCTGTATATACAGTGTGTAGTAATCTCCTGAGCTCCCCCTAGTGGTGGCATATATACAGTATGTAGTAATCTCCTGATCTCCCCCTAGTGGTGGTGTTTATACAGTATGTAGTAATCTCCTGAGCTCCCCCTAGTGGTGGTGTATATACAGTATGTAGTGTTATCCCGAGCTCCCCCTAGTGGTGACTGTATATACAGTATGTAGTAATCTCCTGAGCTCCCCCTAGTGGTGCTGTATATACAGTATGTAGTAATCTCCTGAGCTCCTTCTAGTGGTGGCTGTATATATAGTATGTAGTAATCTCCTGAGCTCCTCCTAGTGGTGGCTGTATATACAGTATGTAGTAATCTCCTAAGCTCCCCCTAGTGGTGGCTGTATATACAGTATGTAGTGATCTACTGAGCTCCCCCTAGTGGTGGCTGTATATACAGTATGTAGTAATCTCCTGAGCCCCCCCTAGTGGTGGCTGTATATACAGTATGTAGTAATCTCCTGAGCTCCCCCTAGTGGTGGCTGTATATACAGTATGTAGTGATCTCCTGAGCTCCCCCTAGTGGTGGCTGTATATACAGTATGTAGTGATCTCCTGAGCTCCCCCTTGTGGTGGCTGTATATACAGTATGTAGTGATCTCCTGAGCTTCCCCTCGTGGTGGCTGTATATACAGTATATACTAATCTCCTGAGCTCCTCCTAGTGGTGGCTGTATATTCAGTATGCAGTAATCTCCTGAGCTCCTCCTAGTGGTGGTGTATATACAGTATATAGTAATCTCCTGAGCTCCTCCTAGTGGTGGCTGTATATACAGTATGTAGTAATCGCCTGAGCTCCCCCTAGTGGTGGGTGTATATACCGTATGTAGTAATCTCCTGAGCTCCTTCTACTTGTTATGTATATACAGTATGTAGTAACCTCCTGAGCTCCCCTAGTGGCGATTGCATATACCGCGGCCACATTTCCGTCAGGTTTCCCAAATTTTTCCGCTTTGCGCCGGCTTTTGGCGGAATTTTTGTGCACGAGATGGGATTTTGGTGCTAACGCGTCGGCTTTCACATTTCAGAAATGAGGGGGGGGGGGGGGGGCGTGGCCGCCGGACAACCCGGAGGATTTAGAAAAACCGTGGAATTTAAAAAACAAAATGTGTCGCAAGATCAAGCACTTACATGCACCAGGAAGAAGAAGGTGAACTCTGGCGGAACTTGGCGCAGCAGGATATCGGGTTCACGACCTAAGTGAATAGCACCGGACCCGAATCCTCGTTGGACAACGCGCCGCAGGATTGCGACTAGACCGGGTAAGTAAATGAGCCACAGAATGTAGTAATCTCCTGAGCTCCTCCTAGTGGTGGCTGTATATACAGTATATACTAACCTCCTGAGCTCCTCCTAGTGGTGGCTGTATATACAGTATATAGGAACCTCCTGAGCTCCCCCTAGTGGTGGCTGTATATACAGTATATAGTAACCTCCTGATCTCCCCCTAGTGGTGGTGTTTATACAGTATGTAGTAATCTCCTGAGCTCCTCCTAGTGGTGGCTGTATATACAGTATGTAGTAATCTCCTGAGCTCACCCTAGTGGTGGTGTATATACAGTATGTAGTAATCTCCTGAGCGCCCCCTAGTGGTGGTGTTTATACAGTATGAAGTAATCTCCTGAGCTCCCCCTAGTGGTGGCTGTATATACAGTATGTATTGATCTCCTGAGCTCCCCCTAGTGGTGGCTGTATATACAGTATGTACTAATCTCCTGAGCTCCTCCTAGTGGTGGCTGTATATATTACATGAAGTATCCTCCCGAGCTCCCCCTATTGGTGGCTGTATATACAGTATTTAGTAATCTCTTGTGCTCCCCCTAGTGGTGATGTATATATATTATGAAGTAATTTCCTGAGCTCCTCCTAGTGGTGGCTGTGCATACAGTATGTAGTAATCTCCTGAGCTCCCCCTAGTGGTGGCTGTATATACAGTATGTAGTAATCACCTGAGCTCCCCCTAGTGGTGGCTGTATACACAGTATGCAGTAATCTCCTGAGCTCTTCCTAGTTGTGACTGTATATACTGTATGTAGTAATCTAATGACCTCGCCCTAGTGGTTGTGTATAAACTGTATGTAGTAATCTCCTGAGCTCCTCCTAGTGGTGGCTGTATATACAGTATGTAGTAATCTCCTGAGCTCCCCCTAGTGGTGGTTGTATATACAGTATGTAGTAATCTCCTAAGCTCCCCCTAGTGTTGGCTGTATATAGAGTATCTATAATCCCCTGAGCTCCCCCTAGTGGTGGCTGTATATACAGTATGTAGTAATCTCCTGAGCTCCTCCTAGTGGTGGCTGTATATACAGTATGTAGTAATCTCCTGAGCTCCCCCTAGTGGTGGCTGTATATACAGTATGTAGTAATCTCCTGAGCTCCTCCTAGTGGTGGTGTATATACAGCATGTAGTAGTCTCCTGAGCTCCCCTAGTGGTGGCTGTATATACAGTATGTAGTAATCTCCTGAGCTCCTCCTAGTGGTGGCTGTATATACAGTATGTAGTAATCTCCTGAGCTCCTCCTATTGTAGTTTTCACTTGCTAGTATGCAGCTCAGTATATTGTAACTGTATTTGTGGGCAATAATCAGAAGTGGGTCCTAAACACAGAAGATACAAGTCTATCCATGATGCTTCTGGTGTAAGCTTACACGTACTGATGTCCTAATTCTTCTTCCAGACACTTTTGTATTGTCCAACCATATGTCTTCTCTAGGTGTTTCTATGATGTAAGGATCCCCTACATCCCTGAGGGACTTCTGATATGAGCACATGATAGTAGGACTGCTCCCTGCCCATCGCTAGTCCCTGGACATGTGACCATCACGCAGTCCCTATTCCACAAACCAAACTTGGCCGCCAGGGTGTGACATTTAGGTGAAGTCCTGGGGGCAAACACATCTTATGAGCCTTTCCTTCAGCACACAACCTCAAAGCAAGTCAAGCTTTCCCCAGCGCATGGCTCCAGGCATCGGGGTAGAGGCTGCCAGAGTACAGAGAGGAACAAATATGTAATGGAAGGGAACAAACATCAAGACTTACAGAAATCAGGGAAATGTGTGACCTTATAGATGAGTTCTCCATAACTTACCTCTAATGGGTCTGTCTCATGGGGTTGTCTCATCATTTCCCCCAAATGTCCCTTTGCCGGGCAGGAGTCAGAGTACTAGAAGAGACCAGATCACAATTCACAACACAGGACAGATAAAACAGGAAGCTCTAATACACGTGACCTGTCACTACTCAATGGGGCACACTTACTTACCAGGTCCTTTTGCTATCTTCAAGCCGTGTTATCCGACGAGGTTGAAGTCCAGCGCGATTCACTTAGATTATGCGCCCGATATCCTGCATGTGTCGCTTCCCCGCTCAGGTCCCCGGAGTTCACCTTCTTCTTCCTGGTGCATGTAAGTGCATTGTCTGTGTATAATGCGCTGTGCGGGGAGTCACTAAGATCCTGTGTCCGATATCCTGCATGTGTCGCTTCCCTGCTCAGGTCCCTGGAGTTCACCTTCTTCTTCCTGGTGCATGTAAGTGCATTGTCCGTGTATAATGCGCTGTGCGGGGAGTCACTAAGATCCTGCGCCCGATATCCTGCATGTGTCGCTTCCCCGCTCAGGTCCCCGGAGTTCACCTTCTTCCTCCTGGTGCATGTAAGTGCATTGTCCGTGTATAATGCGCTGTGCGGGGAGTCACTAAGATCCTGCGCCCGATATCCTGCATGTGTCGCTTCCCCGCTCAGGTCCCTGGAGTTCACCTTCTTCTTCCTGGTGCATGTAAGTGCATTGTCCGTGTATAATGCGCTGTGCGGGGAGTCACTAAGATCCTGCGCCCGATATCCTGCATGTGTCGCTTCCCCGCTCAGGTCCCTGGAGTTTACCTTCTTCTTCCCGGTGCATGTAAGTGCATTGTCCGTGTATAATGTGCTGTGTGGGGAGTCACTAAGATCCTGCGCCTGATATCCTGCATGTGTCACTTCCCCGCTCAGGTCCTCGGAGTTCACCTTCTTCTTCCTGGTGCATGTAAGTGCATTGTCCGTGTATAATGCGCTGTGCGGGGAGTCACTAAGATCGTGCCCCTGATATCCTGCATGTGTTGCTTCCCCGCTCAGGTCCCCGGAGTTCACCTTCTTCTACCTGGTGCATGTAAGTGCATTGTCCGTGTATAATGCGCTGTGCGGGGAGTCACTAAGATCCTGCCCCTGATATCCTGCATGTGTCACTTCCCCGCTCAGGTCCCCGGAGATCACCTTCTTCGTCCCGGTGCATGTAAGTGCATTGTCTGTGTATAATGTGCTGTGCGGGGAGTCACTAAGATCCTGCGTCCGATATCCTACATGTGTCGCTTCCCCGCTCAGGTCCCTGGAGTTCACCTACTTCTTCCTGGTGCATGTAAGTGCATTGTCCCTGTATAATGCGCTGTGCGGGGAGTCACTAAGGTCCTGTGCCCGATATTCTGCATGTGTCGCTTCCCCGCTCAGGTCCCTGGAGTTCACCTTCTTCTTCCTGGTGCATGTAAGTGCATTGTCCGTGTATAATGTGCTGTGCGGGGAGTCACTAAGATCGTGCCCCCGATATCCTGCATGTGTCGCTTCCCCGCTCAGGTCCCTGGAGTTCACCTTCTTCTTCCTGGTGCATGTAAGTGCATTGTCCGTGTATAATGTGCTGTGCGGGGAGTCACTAAGATCCTGCGCCCGATATCCTGCATGTGTCGCTTCCCCGCTCAGGTCCCCGGAGTTCTCCTTCTTCTTCCTGGTGCATGTAAGTGCATTGTCCGTGTATAATGCGCTGTGCGGGGAGTCACTAAGATCCTGCACCCGATATCCTGCATGTGTCGCTTCCCCACTCAGGTCCCCGGAGTTCACCTTCTTCTTCCTGGTGCATGTAAGTGCATTGTCCGTGTATAATGTGCTGTGTGGGGAGTCACTAAGATCCTGCGCCCGATATCCTGCATGTGTCGCTTCCCCGCTCAGGTCCCTGGAGTTTACCTTCTTCTTCCCGGTGCATGTAAGTGCATTGTCCGTGTATAATGTGCCGTGTGGGGAGTCACTAAGATCCTGCGCCTGATATCCTGCATGTGTCACTTCCCCGCTCAGGTCCTCGGAGTTCACCTTCTTCGTCCTGGTGCATGTAATTGCATTGTCCGTGTATAATGCGCTGTGCGGGGAGTCACTAAGATCGTGTGCCCGATATCCTACATGTGTTGCTTCCCCGCTCAGGTCCCCGGAGTTCACCTTCTTCTTCCCGGTGCATGTAAGTGCATTGTCTGTGTATAATGCGCTGTGCGGGGAGTCACTAAGATCCTGCGTCCGATATCCTACATGTGTCGCTTCCCCGCTCAGGTCCCCTGAGTTCACCTACTTCTTCCTGGTGCATGTAAGTGCATTGTCCGTGTATAATGCGCTGTGCGGGGAGGCACTAAGATCCTGCGCCCGATATCCTGCATGTTTCACTTCCCCGCTCAGGTCCCTGGAGTTCACCTACTTCTTCCTGGTGCATGTAAGTGCATTGTCTGTGTATAATGCGCTGTGCGGGGAGTCACTAAGATCGTGCCCTCGATATGCTGCATGTGTCGCTTCCCCGCTCAGGTCCCTGGAGTTCACCTTCTTCTTCCTGGTGCATGTAAGTGCATTGTCCGTGTATAATGCGCTGTGCGGGGAGTCACTAAGATCGTGCCCTCGATATCCTGCATGTGTCGCTTCCCCGCTCAGGTCCCTGGAGTTCACCTTCTTCTTCCTGGTGCATGTAAGTGCATTGTCCGTGTATAATGCGCTGTGCGGGGAGTCACTAAGATCCTGCGCCCGATATCCTGCATGTGTCACTTCCCCGCTCAGGTCCCCGGAGTTCACCTTCTTCTTCCTGGTGCATGTAAGTGCATTGTCCGTGTATAATGCGCTGTGCGGGGAGTCACTAAGATCCTGCGCCTGATATCCTGCATGTGTCACTTCCCCGCTCAGGTCCCCGGAGTTCACCTTCTTCTTCCTGGTGCATGTAAGTGCATTGTCCGTTTATAATGCGCTGGGCGGGGAGTCACTAAGATCCTGCACACGATATCCTGCATGTGTTGCTTCCCCCCCCCCGCTCAGGTCCCCGGAGTTTACCTTCTTCTTCCCGGTGCATGTAAGTGCATTGTCCGTGTATAATGCGCTGTGCGGGGAGTCACTAAGATCCTGCGCCTGATATCCTGCATGTGTCACTTCCCCGCTCAGGCCCCTGGAGTTCACCTTCTTCTTCCCGGTGCATGTAAGTGCTTGCGACACAATTTGAGTATAAAATCCCGTGCTTATTCTGAATCAGTCGGGTTGTCCGACTGCCACGCCCCCGATTTGTGTTGCATGAAAGTTGGCACGATTGCACCAAAATCCAAACGCGTGCGCCAAAAACCCCTTTTAAATGCAGCGCAGATCCAAAATAGTTGGGAAACCCGACAGAAATGCAGTGTGCGGACCTTTAGTAAATGTGCCCCAATGTATTGAGATGAGAGACAACAGCAGAGGGCGCCAGATGCTTAAATATTTAGGACCACATTTACTAAAGCCCCTGCCTCATTTGTGTCACAGCTGCACTATACCTGACGAAACACAAATTATTGCACTTAAAGGGCCGTTCCAGTGCACAGTCGGACCATGTGTGTGTCCCCTGCCCCCTCCCCCCAAAAATTAAAGGGGCATCAAAAATACCTGCAGTGACAGGAGCATCAGATTCATGCAGAACAGGCGCCACAATTCATGAATCTGGCGCCCCCTGCACACTATACAGGTAACTGCATGTAGTAAACACTGCACAGTTTTTGATACATATGCCCCACAGTGTATGTTGTAATCTCCTGAGCTCCCCCTAGTGCTGGTGTATATACATTGAGGAATATTTACTTACCCGGTCCAGTTGCGATCTAGCGGCGCGTTCTCTAACGCTGATTTGGGTGCGGCCGGTCCGTGCGCCGATTTCCATTAGGTGTCGCTGCTGCGCTGAGGTCCGCTGGAGTTCACCAGATTTCATCTTCTATTTCTTGGTGCAGGTAAGTGCGTGTCAAGCGACACTTTTTTAAAATACTGTGTTTTTTAAAAATCCATGGGGTTTTCCGACGGCCACGCCCCCCAATTACTGTCGCATACGGCCCGGCGCAAATCTAATCAAGTGCGCCAAAATCAAGGCAGAATTTGGCGCAAATCGGAAATCGTCTGGATACCCGATGGAATCGTGCAATTCTGGCCCTTAGTAAATGTCCCCCATTCTGTAGTAATCTCGTGATCTCCTCCTAGTGGTGGCTGAATATACAGTAGGTAGTTATACCCTGAAGTCCCCCTAGTGGTGGCTGTATATATAGTAGGTAGTTATACCCTGAAGTCCCCCTAGTGGTGGCTGTATATATAGTAGGTAGTTATACCCTGAAGTATACCCTAGTAGTTGCTGTTTATACAGTATGTAGTAATCTCCTAAGCTCCCCCTAGTGTTGGCTGTATATAGAGTATCTATAATCTCCTGAGCTCCCCCTAGTGGTGGCTGTATATACAGTATGTAGTAATCTCCTGAGCTCCCCCTAGTGGTGGCTGTATATACAGCATGTAGTAATCTTCTGAGCTCCCCCTAGTGGTGGCTGTATATACAGTATGTAGAAATCTCCTGAGCCCCCCCTAGTGGTGGCTGTATATACAGTATAGAGTAATCTCCTGAGCTCCTCCTAGCGGTGACTGTATATACAGTATGTAGTAATCTCCTGAGCTGCTCCTAGTGGTGAATGTATATGCAGTATGTAGTTATCCCCTGAGCTCCCCCTAGTGGTGGCTATGTATATAGTATGTTGTAATCTCCTGAGCTTCTGCTAGTGGTGGTTGTGTATAAACAGTATGTAGTAAACTCCTGAGCTCCTCCTGGTGCTTGCTGTATATACAGCATGTAGTAGTCTCCTGAGCTCTCTCTAGTGGTGGCTGTATATACAGTGTGTAGTAATCTCCTGATCTCCCCCTAGTGGTGGTATTTATACAGTATGTAGTAATCTGCTGAGCTCCCCCTAGTGGTGGCTGTATATACAGTAGGTAGTAATCTCCTGCACTCCTCCTAGTGGTGGCTGTATATACAGTATGTAGTAATCTCCTAAGCTCCCTCTAGTGGTGGCTGTATATACAGTATGTAGTTATCTCCTGAGCTCCCTCTAGTGGTGGCTGTATATACAGTAGGTAGTAATCTCCTGAGCTCCTCCTAGCAGTGGTGTATATACAGTATGTAGTAATCTCCTGAGCTCCTCCTAGTGGTGTCTGTATATACAGTATGTAGTAATCTCCTGAGCTCCTCCTAGAGGTGGCTGTATATACAGCATGTAGTAATCTCCTGAGCTCCTCCTAGTGGTGGTGTATATACAGCATTTAGTAATCTCCTGAGCTCCCCCTAGTGGTGGCTGTATATACAGCATTTAGTAATCTCCTGAGCTCCCCCTAGTGGTGGCTGTATATACAGTATGTAGTAATCTCCTGAGCTCCTCCTAGTGGTGTCTGTATATACAGTATGTAGTAATCTCCTGAGCTCCTCCTAGTGGTGGCTGTATATACAGTATGTAGTAATCTCCTTAGCCCCTCTAGTGGTGGTGTGTATACAGTATGTAGTGATCTCCTGAGCTCCCCCTAGTGGTGGCTGTATATACAGTGTGTAGTAATCTCCTGATCTCCCCCTAGTGGTGGTGTGTATACAGTATGTAGTAATCTGCTGAGCTCCCCCTAGTGGTGGCTGTATATACAGTAGGTAGTAATCTCCTGCACTCCTCCTAGTGGTGGCTGTATATACAGTATGTAGTAATCTCCTAAGCTCCCTCTAGTGGTGGCTGTATATACAGTATGTAGTTATCTCCTGAGCTCCCTTTAGTGGTGGCTGTATATACAGTAGGTAGTAATCTCCTGAGCTCCTCCTAGCAGTGGTGTATATACAGTATGTAGTAATCTCCTGAGCTCCTCCTAGTGGTGACTGTATATACAGTATGTAGTAATCTCCTGAGCTCCTCCTAGTGGTGTCTGTATATACAGTATGTAGTAATCTCTTGAGCTCCTCCTAGAGGTGGCTGTATATACAGTATGTAGTAATCTCCTGAGCTCCTCCTAGTGGTGGTGTATATACAGCATTTAGTAATCTCCTGAGCTCCCCCTAGTGGTGGCTGTATATACAGTATGTAGTAATCTCCTAAGCTCCCCCTAGTGGTGGCTGTATATACAGTATGTAGTAATCTCCTGAGCTCCTCCTAGTTGTGTCTGTATATACAGTATGTAGTAATCTCCTGAGCTCCTCCTAGTGGTGGCTGTATATACAGTATGTAGTAATCTCCTTAGCCCCTCCTAGTTATGGTGTGTATACAGTATGTAGTGATCTCCTGAGCTCCCCCTAGTGGTGGCTGTATATACAGTATGTAGTAATCTCCTGAGCTCCCTCTAGTGGTGGCTGTATATACAGCATGTAGTAATCTCCTGAGCTCCTCCTAGTGGTGGTGTATATACAGTATGTAGTAATCTCCTGAGCTCCCTCTAGTGGTGGCTGTATATACAGTATGTAGTGATCTCTTGAGCTCCCCCTAGTGGTGGCTGTATATACAGTATGTAGTGATCTCCTATGCTCCCCCTAGTGTTGGCTGTATATACAGTATGTAGTGATCTCCTGAGCTCCCCCTAGTGGTGGCTGTATATACAGTATGTACTAATCTCCTGAGCTCCCCCTAGTGGTGGTGTATATACAGTATGTAGTAACCTCCTGAGCTCCCCTAGTGGCGATTGCATATACCGCGGCCACATTTCCGTCAGGTATCCCAAATTTTTCCGGTTTGCGCCAACTTTTGGCGGGATTTTTGTGCACGCAATGGGATTTTGGTGCAAACGCGTCGGCTTTCACATGGCAGAAATCGGGGGGGGGGGGGGGCGTGGCCGTCGGACAACCCGGAGGATTCAGAAAAACCGTGGAATTTAAAAACAAAAATGTGTCGCAAGATCAAGCACTTACATGCACCAGGAAGAAGAAGGTTAACTCCGGCGGACCTTGGCGCAGCAGGATATCGGGTTCACGACCTAAGTAAATAGCACCGGACCCGAATCCTCGTTGGACAACGCTCCGCAGGATCGCGACTGGACCGGGTAAGTAAATGAGCCACAGAATGTAGTAATCTCCTGAGCTCCTCCTAGTGGTGGCTGTATATACAGTATATACTAACCTCCTGAGCTCCTCCTAGTGGTGGCTATATATATTACATGAAGTATCCTCCCGAGCTCCCCCTAGTGGTAACTGTATATACAGTATTTAGTAATCTCTTGTGCTCCCCCTAGTGGTGATGTATATACAGTATGTAGTAATTTCCTGAGCTCCTCCTAGTGGTGGCTGTATATACAGTATGTAGTAATCTCCTGAGCTCTTCCTAGTGGTGGATGTATATACAGTATGTAGTAATCTCCTAAGCTCCCCCTAGTGGTGGCTGTATATACAGTATGTAGTAATCTCCTGAGCTCCTCCTAGTGGTGGTGTATATACAGTATGTAGTAATCTCCTGATCTCCCCTAGTGGTGGCTGTATATACAGTATGTAGTAATCTCCTGAGCTCCCCTAGTGGTGGTGTATATACAGTATGTAGTTATCTCCTGAGCTCCTCCTAGTGGTGGCTGTATATACAGTATGTAGTTATCTCCTGAGCTCCTCCTAGTGGTGGCTGTATATACAGTATGTAGTAATCTCCTGAGCTCCTCCTAGTGGTGGCTGTATATACAGTATCTCCTGAGCTCCTCCTAGTGGTGACTGTATATACAGTATGTAGTAATCTCCTGTGCTCCCCCTAGTGGTGGCTGTATATACAGTATGTACTAATCTCCTGAGCTCCTCCTAGTGGTGGCTGTATATACACTATGTAGTAGTCTCCTGAGCTCCTCCTATTGTAGTTTTCACTTGCCAGTATGCAGCTCAGTATTTTGTAACAGTATTTGTAGGCAATAATCAGAAGTGGGTCCTAAACACAGAAGATACAAGTCTATCCATGATGCTTCTGGTGTAAGCTTACACGTACTGATGTCCTAATTCTTCTTCCAGACACTTTTGTATTGTCCAACCATATGTCTTCTCTAGGTGTTTCTATGATGTAAGGATCCCCTACATCCCTGAGGGACTTCTAATATGAGCACATGACAGTAGGACTGCTCCCTGCCCATCGCTAGTCCCTGGACATGTGGCCATCACGCAGTCCCTATTCCACAAACCAAACTTGGCCGCCAGGGTGTGACATTTAGGTGAAGTCCTGGGGGCAAACACATCTTATGAGCCTTTCCTTCAGCACACAACCTCAAAGCAAGTCAAGCTTTCCCCAGCGCATGGCTCCAGGCATCGGGGTAGAGGCTGCCAGAGTACAGAGAGGAACAAATATGTAATGGAAGGGAACAGACATCAAGACTTACAGAAATCAGGGAAAGGTGTGACTTATAGATGAGTTCTCCATAACTTACCTCTAATGGGTCTGTCTCATGGGGTTGTCTCATCATTTCCCCCAAATGTCCCTTTGCCGGGCAGGAGTCAGAGTACTAGAAGAGACCAGATCACAATTCACAACACAGGACAGATAAAACAGGAAGCTCTAATACACGTGACCTGTCACCACTCAATAGGGCACACTTACTTACCAGGTCCTTTTGCTATCTTCAAGCCGTGTTATCCGACGAGGTTGAAGTCCAGCGCGATTCACTAAGATCGTGCGCCCGATATCCTGCATGTGTCGCTTCCCCGCTCAGGTCCCAGGAGTTCACCTTCTTCTTCCTGGTGCATGTAAGTACATTGTCCGTGTATAATGCGCTGTGCGGGGAGTCACTAAGATCGTGCGCCTGATATCCTGCATGTGTCGCTTCCCCGCTCAGGTCCCCGGAGTTCACCTTCTTCTTCCTGGTGCATGTAAGTGCATTGTCCATGTATAATGCGCTGTGCGGGGAGTCACTAAGATCGTGCGCCTGATATCCTGCATGTGTCGCTTCCCCGCTCAGGTCCCCGGAGTTCACCTTCTTCTTCCTGGTGTATGTAAGTGCATTGTCCGTGTATAATGCGCTGTACAGGGAGTCACTAAGATCCTGCGCCCGATATCCTGCATGTGTCGCTTCCCCGCTCAGGTCCCCGGAGTTCACCTTCTTCTTCCTGGTGTATGTAAGTGCATTGTCCGTGTATAATGCGCTGTGCGGGGAGTCACTAAGATCCTGCGCCCGATATCCTGCATGTGTCGCTTCCCCGCTCAGGTCCCTGGAGTTTACCTTCTTCTTCCCGGTGCAAGGAAGTGCATTGTCCGTGTATAATGTGCTGTGTGGGGAGTCACTAAGATCCTGCGCCTGATATCCTGCATGTGTCACTTCCCCGCTCAGGTCCTCGGAGTTCACCTTCTTCTTCCTGGTGCATGTAAGTGCATTGTCCGTGTATAATGCGCTGTGCGGGGAGTCACTAAGATCCTGCCCCTGATATCCTGCATGTGTCACTGCCCCGCTCAGGTCCCTGGAGTTCACCTTCTTCTTCCCGGTGCATGTAAGTGCATTGTCTGTGTATAATGTGCTGTGTGGGGAGTCACTAAGATCCTGTGTCCGATATCCTGCATGTGTCGCTTCCCCGCTCAGGTCCCTGGAGTTCACCTACTTCTTCCTGGTGCATGTAAGTGCATTGTCTGTGTATAATGCGCTGTGCGGGGAGTCACTAAGATCCTGTGCCCGATATTCTGCATGTGTCGCTTCCCCGCTCAGGTCCCTGGAGTTCACCTACTTCTTCCTGGTGCATGTAAGTGCATTGTCCGTTTATAATGCGCTGTGCGGGGAGCCACTAAGATCGTGCCCCCGATATCCTGCATGTGTCGCTTCCCCGTTCAGGTCCCTGGAGTTCACCTTCTTCTTCCTGGTGCATGTAAGTGCATTGTCCGTGTATAATGTGCTGTGCGGGGAGTCACTAAGATCCTGCCCCCGATATCCTGCATGTGTCGCTTCCCCACTCAGGTCCCCGGATTACACCTTCTTCTTCCTGGTGCATGTAAGTGCATTGTCCGTGTATAATGTGCTGTGCGGGGAGTCACTAAGATCCTGCGCCCGATATCCTGCATGTGTCGCTTCCCCGCTCAGGTCCCCGGAGTTCTCCTTCTTCTTCCTGGTGCATGTAAGTGCATTGTCCGTGTATAATGCGCTGTGCGGGGAGTCACTAAGATCCTGCACCCGATATCCTGCATCTGTCACTTCCCCGCTCAGGTCCCCGGAGTTCACCTTCTTCTTCCTGGTGCATGTAAGTGCATTGTCCGTGTATAATGTGCTGTGTGGGGAGTCACTAAGATCCTGCGCCCGATATCCTGCATGTGTCGCTTCCCCGCTCAGGTCCCTGGAGTTTACCTTCTTCTTCCCGGTGCATGTAAGTGCATTGTCCGTGTATAATGTGCCGTGTGGGAAGTCACTAAGATCCTGCGCCTGATATCCTGCATGTGTCACTTCCCCGCTCAGGTCCCCGGAGTTCACCTTCTTCTTCCCGGTGCATGTAAGTGCATTGTCTGTGTATAATGCGCTGTGCGGGGAGTCACTAAGATCCTGCACCCGATATCCTGCATGTGTCGCTTCCCCGCTCAGGTCCCCGGAGTTCACCTACTTCTTCCTGGTGCATGTAAGTGCATTGTCCGTGTATAATGCGCTGTGCGGGGAGGCACTAAGATCCTGCGCCCGATATCCTGCATGTGTCACTTTCCCGCTCAGGTCCCTGGAGTTCACCTACTTCTTCCTGGTGCATGTAAGTGCATTGTCTGTGTATAATGCGCTGTGCGGGGAGTCACTAAGATCCTGCGCCCGATATCCTGCATGTGTCGCTTCCCTGCTCAGGTCCCCGGAGTTTACCTTCTTCTTCCTGGTGCATGTAAGTGCATTGTCCGTGTATAATGCGCTGTGCGGGGAGTCACTAAGATCCTGCGCCTGATATCCTGCATGTGTCACTTCCCCGCTCAGGTCCCCGGAGTTTACCTTCTTCTTCCTGGTGCATGTAAGTGCATTGTCCGTGTATAATGCGCTGTGCGGGGAGTCACTAAGATCCTGCGCCTGATATCCTGCATGTGTCACTTCCCCGCTCAGGTCCCCGGAGTTCACCTTCTTCTTCCTGGTGCATGTAAGTGCATTGTCCGTTTATAATGCGCTGTGCGGGGAGTCACTAAGATCCTGCGCCTGATATCCTGCATGTGTCACTTCCCCGCTCAGGTCCCCGGAGTTCACCTTCTTCTTCCTGGTGCATGTAAGTGCATTGTCCGTTTATAATGCGCTGGGCGGGGAGTCACTAAGATCCTGCACACGATATCCTGCATGTGTTGCTTTCCCCCCCCGCTCAGGTCCCCGGAGTTTACCTTCTTCTTCCCGGTGCATGTAAGTGCTTGCGACACAATTTGAGTATAAAATCCCGTGCTTATTCTGAATCAGTCGGGTTGTCCGACTGCCACGCCCCCGATTTGTGTTGCATGAAAGTTGGCACGATTGCACCAAAATCCAAACGCGTGCGCCAAAAACCCCTTTTAAATGCAGCGCAGATCCAAAATAGTTGGGAAACCCGACAGAAATGCAGTGTGCGGACCTTTAGTAAATGTGCCCCAATGTATTGAGATGAGAGACAACAGCAGAGGGCGCCAGATGCTTAAATATTTAGGACCACATTTACTAAAGCCCCTGCCTCATTTGTGTCACAGCTGCACTATACCTGACGAAACACAAATTATTGCACTTAAAGGGCCGTTCCAGTGCACAGTCGGACCATGTGTGTGTCCCCTGCCCCCTCCCCCCAAAAATTAAAGGGGCATCAAAAATACCTGCAGTGACAGGAGCATCAGATTCATGCAGAACAGGCGCCACAATTCATGAATCTGGCGCCCCCTGCACACTATACAGGTAACTGCATGTAGTAAACACTGCACAGTTTTTGATACATATGCCCCACAGTGTATGTTGTAATCTCCTGAGCTCCCCCTAGTGCTGGTGTATATACATTGAGGAATATTTACTTACCCCGTCCAGTTGCGATCTAGCGGCGCGTTCTCTAACGCTGATTTGGGTGCGGCCGGTCCGTGCGCCGATTTCCATTAGGTGTCGCTGCTGCGCCAAGGTCCGCTGGAGTTCACCAGAGTTCATCTTCTATTTCTTGGTGCAGGTAAGTGCGTGTCAAGCGACACTTTTTTAAAATACTGTGTTTTTTAAAAATCCATGGGGTTTTCCGACGGCCACGCCCCCCAATTACTGTCGCATACGGCCCGGCGCAAATCTAATCAAGTGCGCCAAAATCCAGGCAGAATTTGGCGCAAATCGGAAATCGTCTGGATACCCGATGGAATCGTGCAATTCTGGCCCTTAGTAAATGTCCCCCATTCTGTAGTAATCTCGTGATCTCCTCCTAGTGGTGGCTGTATATACAGTAGGTAGTTATACCCTGAAGTCCCCCTAGTGGTGGCTGTATATATAGTAGGTAGTTATACCCTGAAGTCCCCCTAGTGGTGGCTGTATATATAGTAGGTAGTTATACCCTGAAGTATACCCTAGTAGTTGCTGTTTATACAGTATGTAGTAATCTCCTAAGCTCCCCCTAGTGTTGGCTGTATATAGAGTATCTATAATCTCCTGAGCTCCCCCTAGTGGTGGCTGTATATACAGTATGTAGTAATCTCCTGAGCTCCCCCTAGTGGTGGCTGTATATACAGCATGTAGTAATCTCCTGAGCTTTCCCTAGTGGTGGCTGTATATACAGTATGTAGTAATCTCCTGAGCTCCCCCTAGTGGTGGCTGTATATACAGTATGTAGTAATCTCCTGAGCTCCCCCTAGTGGTGGCTGTATATACAGTATGTAGTAACCTCATGAGCTCCTCCTAGTGGTGGCTGTATATACAGTATGTAGTAATCTCCTGAGCTCCTCCTAGTGGTGGTGTATATACAGTATGTAGCAATCTCCTGAGCTCCCCCTAGTGGTGGCTGTATATACAGTATGTAGTAATCTTCTGAGCTCCCCCTAGTGGTGGCTGTATATACAGTATGTAGAAATCTCCTGAGCCCCCCCTAGTGGTGGCTGTATATACAGTATAGAGTAATCTCCTGAGCTCCTCCTAGCGGTGACTGTATATACAGTATGTAGTAATCTCCTGAGCTGCTCCTAGTGGTGAATGTATATGCAGTATGTAGTTATCCCCTGAGCTCCCCCTAGTGGTGGCTATGTATATAGTATGTTGTAATCTCCTGAGCTTCTGCTAGTGGTGGTTGTGTATAAACAGTATGTAGTAAACTCCTGAGCTCCTCCTGGTGCTTGCTGTATATACAGCATGTAGTAGTCTCCTGAGCTCTCTCTAGTGGTGGCTGTATATACAGTGTGTAGTAATCTCCTGATCTCCCCCTAGTGGTGGTGTTTATACAGTATGTAGTAATCTGCTGAGCTCCCCCTAGTGGTGGCTGTATATACAGTAGGTAGTAATCTCCTGCACTCCTCCTAGTGGTGGCTGTATATACAGTAGGTAGTAATCTCCTAAGCTCCCTCTAGTGGTGGCTGTATATACAGTATGTAATTATCTCCTGAGCTCCCTCTAGTGGTGGCTGTATATAGAGTAGGTAGTAATCTCCTGAGCTCCTCCTAGCAGTGGTGTATATACAGTATGTAGTAATCTCCTGAGCTCCTCCTAGTGGTGTCTGTATATACAGTATGTAGTAATCTCCTGAGCTCCTCCTAGAGGTGGCTGTATATACAGTATGTAGTAATCTCCTGAGCTCCTCCTAGTGGTGGTGTATATACAGCATTTAGTATTCTCCTGAGCTCCCCCTAGTAATGGCTGTATATACAGCATTTAGTAATCTCCTGAGCTCCCCCTAGTGGTGGCTGTATATACAGTATGTAGTAATCTCCTGAGCTCCTCCTAGTGGTGTCTGTATATACAGTATGTAGTAATCTCCTGAGCTCCTCCTAGTGGTGGCTGTATATACAGTATGTAGTAATCTCCTTAGCCCCTCTAGTGGTGGTGTGTATACAGTATGTAGTGATCTCCTGAGCTCCCCCTAGTGGTGGCTGTATATACAGTGTGTAGTAATCTCCTGATCTCCCCCTAGTGGTGGTGTGTATACAGTATGTAGTAATCTGCTGAGCTCCCCCTAGTGGTGGCTGTATATACAGTAGGTAGTAATCTCCTGCACTCCTCCTAGTGGTGGCTGTATATACAGTATGTAGTAATCTCCTAAGCTCCCTCTAGTGGTGGCTGTATATACAGTATGTAGTTATCTCCTGAGCTCCCTCTAGTGGTGGCTGTATATACAGTAGGTAGTAATCTCCTGAGCTCCTCCTAGCAGTGGTGTATATACAGTATGTAGTAATCTCCTGAGCTCCTCCTAGTGGTGACTGTATATACAGTATGTAGTAATCTCCTGAGCTCCTCCTAGTGGTGTCTGTATATACAGTATGTAGTAATCTCTTGAGCTCCTCCTAGAGGTGGCTGTATATACAGTATGTAGTAATCTCCTGAGCTCCTCCTAGTGGTGGTGTATATACAGCATTTAGTAATCTCCTGAGCTCCCCCTAGTGGTGGCTGTATATACAGTATGTAGTAATCTCCTGAGCTCCTCCTAGTTGTGTCTGTATATACAGTATGTAGTAATCTCCTGAGCTCCTCCTAGTGGTGGCTGTATATACAGTATGTAGTAATCTCCTTAGCCCCTCCTAGTGGTGGTGTGTATACAGTATGTAGTGATCTCCTTAGCTCCCCCTAGTGGTGGCTGTATATACAGTATGTAGTAATCTCCTGAGCTCCCTCTAGTGGTGGCTGTATATACAGCATGTAGTAATCTCCTGAGCTCATCCTAGTGGTGGTGTATATACAGTATGTAGTAATCTCCTGAGCTCCCTCTAGTGGTGGCTGTATATACAGTATGTAGTGATCTCTTGAGCTCCCCCTAGTGGTGGCTGTATATACAGTATGTAGTGATCTCCTATGCTCCCCCTAGTGTTGGCTGTATATACAGTATGTAGTGATCTCCTGAGCTCCCCCTAGTGGTGGCTGTATATACAGTATGTACTAATCTCCTGAGCTCCCCCTAGTGGTGGTGTATATACAGTATGTAGTAACCTCCTGAGCTCCCCTAGTGGCGATTGCATATACCGCGGCCACATTTCCGTCAGGTATCCCAAATTTTTCCGGTTTGCGCCAACTTTTGGCGGGATTTTTGTGCACGCAATGGGATTTTGGTGCAAACGCGTCGGCTTTCACATGGCAGAAATCGGGGGGGGGGGGGGGGGGGGTGGCCGTCGGACAACCCGGAGGATTCAGAAAAACCGTGGAATTTAAAAACAAAAATGTGTCGCAAGATCAAGCACTTACATGCACCAGGAAGAAGAAGGTTAACTCCGGCGGACCTTGGCGCAGCAGGATATCGGGTTCACGACCTAAGTAAATAGCACCGGACCCGAATCCTCGTTGGACAACGCTCCGCAGGATCGCGACTGGACCGGGTAAGTAAATGAGCCACAGAATGTAGTAATCTCCTGAGCTCCTCCTAGTGGTGGCTGTATATACAGTATATACTAACCTCCTGAGCTCCTCCTAGTGGTGGCTATATATATTACATGAAGTATCCTCCCGAGCTCCCCCTAGTGGTAACTGTATATACAGTATTTAGTAATCTCTTGTGCTCCCCCTAGTGGTGATGTATATACAGTATGTAGTAATTTCCTGAGCTCCTCCTAGTGGTGGCTGTATATACAGTATGTAGTAATCTCCTGAGCTCTTCCTAGTGGTGGATGTATATACAGTATGTAGTAATCTCCTAAGCTCCCCCTAGTGGTGGCTGTATATACAGTATGTAGTAATCTCCTGAGCTCCTCCTAGTGGTGGTGTATATACAGTATGTAGTAATCTCCTGATCTCCCCTAGTGGTGGCTGTATATACAGTATGTAGTAATCTCCTGAGCTCCCCTAGTGGTGGTGTATATACAGTATGTAGTTATCTCCTGAGCTCCTCCTAGTGGTGGCTGTATATACAGTATGTAGTTATCTCCTGAGCTCCTCCTAGTGGTGGCTGTATATACAGTATGTAGTAATCTCCTGAGCTCCTCCTAGTGGTGGCTGTATATACAGTATCTCCTGAGCTCCTCCTAGTGGTGACTGTATATACAGTATGTAGTAATCTCCTGTGCTCCCCCTAGTGGTGGCTGTATATACAGTATGTACTAATCTCCTGAGCTCCTCCTAGTGGTGGCTGTATATACACTATGTAGTAGTCTCCTGAGCTCCTCCTATTGTAGTTTTCACTTGCCAGTATGCAGCTCAGTATTTTGTAACAGTATTTGTAGGCAATAATCAGAAGTGGGTCCTAAACACAGAAGATACAAGTCTATCCATGATGCTTCTGGTGTAAGCTTACACATACTGATGTCCTAATTCTTCTTCCAGACACTTTTGTATTGTCCAACCATATGTCTTCTCTAGGTGTTTCTATGATGTAAGGATCCCCTACATCCCTGAGGGACTTCTGATATGAGCACATGACAGTAGGACTGCTCCCTGCCCATCGCTAGTCCCTGGACATGTGGCCATCACGCAGTCCCTATTCCACAAACCAAACTTGGCCGCCAGGGTGTGACATTTAGGTGAAGTCCCGGGGGCAAACACGTCTTATGAGCCTTTCCTTCAGCACACAACCTCAAAGCAAGTCAAGCTTTCCCCAGCGCATGGCTCCAGGCATCGGGGTAGAGGCTGCCAGAGTACAGAGAGGAACAAATATGTAATGGAAGGGAACAGACATCAAGACTTACAGAAATCAGGGAAAGGTGTGACTTATAGATGAGTTCTCCATAACTTACCTCTAATGGGTCTGTCTCATGGGTCTGTCTCATGGGTCTGTCTCATGGGGTTGTCTCATCATTTCCCCCAAATGTCCCTTTGCCGGGCAGGAGTCAGACTACTAGAAGAGACGAGATCACAATTCACAACACAGGACAGATAAAACAGGAAGCTCTAATACACGTGACCTGTCACCACTCAATAGGGCACACTTACTTACCAGGTCCTTTTGCTATCTTCAAGCCGCGTTATCCGACGAGGTTGAAGTCCAGCGCGATTCACTTAGATTATGCGTCCGATATCCTGCATGTGTCGCGTCCCCGCTCAGGTCCCAGGAGTTCACCTTCTTCTTCCTGGTGCATGTAAGTACATTGTCCGTGTATAATGCGCTGTGCGGGGAGTCACTAAGATCGTGCGCCTGATATCCTGCATGTGTCGCTTCCCCGCTCAGGTCCCTGGAGTTCACCTTCTTCTTCCTGGTGCATGTAAGTGCATTGTCCATGTATAATGCACTGTGCATGGAGTCACTAAGATCCTGCACCCGATATCCTGCATGTGTCACTTCCCCGCTCAGGTCCCTGGAGTTCACCTTCTTCTTCCTGGTGCATGTAAGTGCATTGTCCGTGTATAATGCTCTGTGCGGGGAGTCACTAAGATCGTGCGCCTGATATCCTGCATGTGTCACTTCCCCGCTCAGGTCCCCGGAGTTCACCTTCTTCTTCCTGGTGCATGTAAGTGCATTGTCCGTGTATAATGCTCTGTGCGGGGAGTCACTAAGATCGTGCGCCTGATATCCTGCATGTGTCGCTTCCCCGCTCAGGTCCCCGGAGTTCACCTTCTTCTTCCTGGTGCATGTAAGTGCTTGCGACACAATTTGAGTATAAAATCCCGTGCTTATTCTGAATCAGTCGGGTTGTCCGATCTGCCACGCCCCCGATTTGTGTTGCATGAAAGTTGGCACGATTGCACCAAAATCCAAACGCGTGCGCCAAAAACCCCTGTTAAATGCAGCGCAGATCCAAAATAGTTGTGAAACCCGACAGAAATGCAGTGTGCGGACCTTTAGTAAATGTGCCCCAATGTATTGAGATGAGAGACAACAGCAGAGGGCGCCAGATGCTTAAATATTTAGGACCACATTTACTAAAGCCCCTGCCTCATTTGTGTCACAGCTGCACTATACCTGACGAAACACAAATTATTGCACTTAAAGGGCCGTTCCAGTGCACAGTCGGACCATGTGTGTGTCCCCTGCCCCCTCCCCCCAAAAATTAAAGGGGCATCAAAAATACCTGCAGTGACAGGAGCATCAGATTCATGCAGAACAGGCGCCACAATTCATGAATCTGGCGCCCCCTGCACACTACACAGGTAACTGCATGTAGTAAACACTGCACAGTTTTTGATACATATGCCCCACAGTGTATGTTGTAATCTCCTGAGCTCCCCCTAGTGCTGGTGTATATACATTGGGGCATATTTATTTACCTGGTCCAGTTGCGATCTAGCGGCGCGTTCTCTAACGCTGATTTGGGTACGGCCGGACCGTGCGCCGATTTCCACTAGGTGTCGCTGCTGCGCCAAGGTCCGCTGGAGTTCATCAGAGTTCACCTTCTATTTCTTGGTGCAGGTAAGTGCGTGTCAAGCGACACTTTTTTAAAATACCGTGTTTTTTTAAAATCCATCGGGTTTTCCGACGGCCACGCCCCCCAATTTCCGTCGCATACGGCCCGGCGCAAATCCAATCAAGTGCGCCAAAATCCAGGCAGAATTCGGCGCAAATCGGAAATCGTCTGGATACCCGATGGAATCGGGCAATTCTGGCCCTTAGTAAATGTCCCCCATTGTGTAGTAATCTCTTGAGCTCCTCCTAGTGGTGGCTGTATATACAGTATGTAGTAATCTCCTGAGCTCCCCCTAGTGGTGGCTGTATATACAGTATGTAGTAATTTTCTGAGCTCCCCCTAGTGGTGGCTGTATACACAGTATGTAGTAATCTCCTGAGCTCCTCCTAGTGGTGGTGTATATACAGTATGTAGTAATCTCCTGAGCTCCTCCTAGTGGTGGCTGTATATACAGTATGTAGTAATCTCCTGAGCTCCTCCTAGTGGTGGCTGTATATACAGTATGTAGTAATCTCCTGAGCTCCTCCTAGCGGTGGCTGTATATACAGTATATAGTAATCTCCTGAGCTCCCCCTAGTGGTGGCTTTATATACAGTATGTAGTAATCTACTAAGCTCCCCCCTGGTGGTGGATTATATATACAGTATATAGTAATCTCCTGAGTTCCCCCTTGTCCTGGCTGTATATACAGTATGTAGTAATCACCTGAGGTCCCCCTAGTGGTGGCTGTATATACAGTATGTTGTAATCTCTTGAGCTCCTCCTAGTGGTGGCTGTATATACAGTATGTAGTAATCTCCTGAGCTCCTCCTAGTGGTGGCTGTATTTACAGTATGTAGTAATCTCCTGAGCCCCCCCTAGTGGTGGCTGTGTGTATACCTTATGTAGTAATCTCCTGAGCTCCCCCTAGTGGTGGCTGTATATACAGTATATAGTAATCTCCTGAGCTCCCCCTAGTAGTGGCTGTATATACAGTATGTAGAAATCTCCTGAGCTCCCCCTAGTGGTGGCTGTATATACAGTATATAGTAATTCCCTGAGCTCCTCCTAGCGGTGACTGTATATACAGTATGTAGTAATCTCCTGAGCTGCTCCTAGTGGTGAGTGTATATACAGTATGTAGTAATCTCCTGAGCTCCTCCTAGTGGTGGCTGTATATACAGTATGTAGTAATCTCCTGAGCTCCCCCTTGTGGTGGCTGTATATACAGTATGTAGTAATCTCCTGAGCTCCTCCTAGTGGTGGCTGTATATACAGTATGTAGTATTCTCCTGAGCTCCCCCTAGTGGTGGTGTATATACAGTATGTAGTAATCTCCTGAGCTCCCCCTAGTGGTGGTGTATATACAGTATGTAGTAATCTCCTGCGCTCCCCCTTGTGGTGGCTGTATATACAGTATGTAGTAATCTCCTGAGCTCCCCCTAGTGGTGGTGTATACACTATATGCAGTAATCTATTGATACCAAAATTGGTAACACAAAGTATGCAAAATAATGCATCTAGTTACAACTTCACATAATATTAAACCTACAAAGAACTTAATGGGCGGTTACATTGCCAATTTAATACAAATATATTTTTATTCAATTTATTAAATAATCAAACACAATCCAAAAATACATAAACCTTTATCCGGGAAGGAATCCAATAAATATGCAACAAGCGGTAATAAATTATCCCATGTTAAAAATACATTTCATATACACTGTGTACAACAAAGGAAATGCGGGAGCATAACTCATCTTAGCTCCCTACAGATACATTAGTAACCTACAAGTGATTTGTTATTTTGGCTACAAACATGGCAATAAATCATATATGGAACAATACAAATAAAGTGCAAGTGCTAAAACCACAACAGAACCATGTAAGGTGCCAAACAGTAAAACTCAGCGCATGCGCAAAATGGATTGCACAAGCAGTCGCAGCCCCGGTGCACGTTTCAGCATCCGTGACTTTTCCAAGGAGAGTGGAGAGTGATAGGGGATGTGGGATTATAATATCACACCAGACAATGAATGATGACCCCCAACAGGTGGTGGTGGCTGGCGCATGCGGGCACGATCATCCCATCTGCAAACCAGGAAGTAGCGGCT
Organism: Engystomops pustulosus; assembly: GCF_040894005.1. NCBI lineage: Eukaryota > Metazoa > Chordata > Amphibia > Anura > Leptodactylidae > Engystomops > Engystomops pustulosus. The sequence continues at coordinate 7,099,113 of NC_092416.1, read as the reverse complement.
CTGCCCCGTCACGTGTCCCCTTCACTATCACATGAACACAGTCTCACATAATTATTGAAGGACAACTATAATGAGTTGATGGAAGACGCGTCCGACTAAGGAGCATCGTTCCTCGGGAATTCTTTTATTATAACTCTATAAGTTATACCACGAGTTATAAAAATTATGCTAATTAGCCTCCAGGTCCATCACTAGAGCCACTCACAGCGCCTCGTCTTCTAATTTATTCAATAATTTATGTGGTGTATAGAAGTCCTGAGGAGCTCAATGTAAAACCCAATCACTCCCTCAACTCCCTGTGATCTATTTGATGAGGTTATTTTTTAAAAATGCAGGTCCGACCTCGTCCAATGAGATTCCCAGCTCTGGTCCCGGAGCCTGAAAAACCAAAACAAAACAAAAAACCAATAAAAATGATGTATATAGAATAATACACACATTAATAATCCTCACCTCCCTCCATGCTCCACCTGTGGAGGGGCACCAGGGGGCTTCCCAATGCGCTGGTACCACCGCTCCAGACTGTATGCTATATACCGTGTAGCCCCTCACAGTATACAGCACCTGACATCACTGCTAGGGCAGGTCCTGGCTCTATACTGTATACGGTGCAGTCTCTTAGATAGTATGCAGCCTATAGAGAGCGGCACCAGTGCAGTGCCAAATGGTGCCCGACTTAATGGTGCTGCTTGTTCCTGGGCTGGGGACTTCCCAGTATACAGTGTAGAGCCTTTAGCCTGTGACCACCCTGCAGTGAGGTGCCAGGGAGTGGCCCGCCCTACGGCACATAGCATAATTTACATAGAACCGCCCACTATACAGTGATTGGTAGCCTGTGACCACCCTGCAGTGAGGTGCCAGGGAGTGCCCCGCCCTCCGGCACATAGCATAATCTGCATAGAACCGCCCACTTTACAGTGATTGGCAGCCTGTGACCACCCTGAAGTGGGGTGCCAGGGAGTGCCCCACCCTACTGCACAAAGCATAATCTGCATAGAACCGCCCACTGTAGAGTGATTGGCAGCCTGTGACCACCCTGCAGTGAGATGCCAGGGAGTGCCCCGCCCTACTGCATATAGCATAATTTACATAAAACCGCCCACTATACAGTGATTGGCAGCCTGTGACCGCCCTGCAGTGGGGTGCCAGGGATTGCCCCGCCCTACTGCACATAGCATAATCTGCATAGAACCGCCCACTATAAAGTGATTGGAAGCCTGTGACCACCCTGCAGTGGGGTGCCAGGGAGTGCCCCGCCCTACTGCACATAGCGTAATCTGCATAGAACCGCCCACTATACAGTGATTGGTAGCCTGTGACCACCCTGCAGTTGGGTGCCAGGGAGTGCCCCGCCCTACTGCACATAGCATAATAGCAAAAAAAATATATAATTTTTTAAGTGGGCGCTTTTTTTCCGTTACGGAGTTTGAAGCCAGGAAAAAAAAAAAGATTATATTTTGATATAACGAGCTGTGCACCTGTGTGACATCACATGACCAGGGATATAATGAGCCGTGCACCTGTGTGACATCACATGACCAGGGGTATAATGAGCTGTGCACCTGTGTGACATAACATGACCAGGGACATAACGAGCCATGCACCTGTGTGACATCACATGACCAGGGATATAACAAGCTGTGCTCCTGTGTGACATCACATGACCAGGAATATAACGAGCTGTGAACCTGTGTGACATCACATGACCAGGTATATAATGAGCTGTGCACCTGTGTGACATCACATGACCAGGTATATAACGAGCTGTGCACCTGTGTGACATCACATGACCATGGATGTAATGAGCAATGCACTTGTGTGACTTCCCATGACCAGGGATATAACGAGTTGTGCACCTGTGTGACATCACATGACCAGGGGTATAATGAGCTGTGCACCTGTGTGACATCACATGACCAGGGGTGTAATGAGCTGTGCACCTGTGTGACATCACATGACCAGGGACATAACGAGCCATGCACCTGTGTGACATCACATGACCAGGGATATAACAAGCTGTGCTCCTGTGTGACATCACATGACCAGGAATATAACGAGCTGTGAACCTGTGTGACACCACATGACCAGGGATATAATGAGCTGTGCACCTGTGTGACATCACATGACCAGGTATATAACGAGCTGTGCACCTGTGTGACATCACATGACCAGGGATGTAATGAGCAATGCACTTGTGTGACTTCCCATGACCAGGGATATAACGAGTTGTGCACCTGTGTGACATCACATGACCAGGGACATAACGAGCCATGCACCTGTGTGACATCACATGACCAGGGATATAATGAGCTGAGCACCTGTGTGACTTCCCATGACCAGGGATATAACGAGCTGTGCACCTGTGTGACATCACATGACCAGGGATGTAACGAGCTATGCACTTGTGTGACATCACATGACCAGGAATATAACGAGCTGTGAACCTGTGTGACATCACATGACCAGGGATTTAACGAGCTGTGCACTTGTGTGACATCACATGACCAGGTATATAACGAGCTGTGCACCTGTGTGACATCACATGACCAGGGATATAACGAGCTGTGCACCTGTGTGACATCACATGACCAAGGATATAAAGAACTGTGCACCTGTGTGACATCACATGACCAGGGAATAACGAGCTGTGCACCTGTGTGACATCACATGACCATGGATATAACGAGCTGTGCACTTGTGTGACATCACATGACCAGGGATATAACCAGCTGTGCACCTGTGTGACATCACATGACCATGAACTGGTGTCTATCTACAGAAATTAAACAATTAAACTTTGTGTCGCATGTCGAAAACCTGAGATCTAAAAAAACAGATGGACAATGGACTCCGGGGCTGTAGAAATATTATTGCCCCTATGTCACAGGTGTCCCCGCGATCCTGGTCACGGATCGCGGGCACATCTGCTCTCCTCTCTGTGTCGCTGTGTCTGGCCCATCCCCGGACTTACCTATCTTGGCTCCTGGTCGCGCTCCGGATTCCGTTGTGCAGGCCGCACGCCTCCGGTCATCTAGGGCACGCGTACCCACTACTAGGGCGTGCGCTGACGTCTCAGAACTTAAAGGGCCAGCGTCCTTCCCATTGAAACTATGTTATATCACATGACAAAGAATTTAACGAGCTGTGCACTTGTGTGACATCACATGACCAGGTATATAACGAGCTGTGCACCTGTGTGACATCACATGACCAGGGATATAACGAGCTGTGCACCTGTGTGACATCACATGACCAAGGATATAAAGAACTGTGCACCTGTGTGACATTCCATGACCAGGGATATAACAAACTGTGCACCTGTGTGACATCACATGACCAGTTGTATAACGAGCTGTGCACCTGTGTGACATCACATGACCAGGGATATAACGAGCTGTGCACCTGTGAGACTTCCCATGACCAGGGATATAACGAGCTGTGCACCTGTGGGACATCACATGACCAGGGATGTAAAAAGCTATGCACTTGTGTGACATCACATGACCAGGAATATAACGAGCTGTGAACCTATGTCACATCACATGACCAGGGATTTAACGAGCTGTGCACTTGTGTGACATCACATGACCAGGTATATAACGAGCTGTGCACCTGTGTGACATCACATGACCAAGGATATAAAGACCTGTGCACCTGTGTGACATCACATGACCAGGGAATAACGAGCTGTGCACCTGTGTGCCATCACATGACCATGGATATAACGAGCTGTGCACTTGTGTGACATCACATGACCAGGGATATAACCAGCTGTGCACCTGTGTGACATCACATGACCAAGGATATAAAGACCTGTGCACCTGTGTGATATCACATGACCAGGGAATAACGAGCTGTGCACCTGTGTGACATCACATGACCATGGATATAACGAGCTGTGCACTTGTGTGACATCACATGACCAGGGATATAACCAGCTGTGCACCTGTGTGACATCACATGACCATGAACTGGTGTCTATCTACAGAAATTAAACAATTAATCTTTGTGTCGCATGTCGAAAACCTGAGATCTAAAAAAACAGATGGACAATGGACTCCGGGGCTGTAGAAATATTATTGCCCCTATGTCACAGGTGTCCCCGCGATCCTGGTCACGGATCGCGGGCACATCTGCTCTCCTCTCTGTGTCGCTGTGTCTGGCCCATCCCCGGACTTACCTATCTTGGCTCCTGGTCGCGCTCCGGATTCCGGCGTGCAGGCCGCACGCCTCCGGTCATCTAGGGCACGCGTACCCACCACTAGGGCGTGCGCTGACGTCTCAGAACTTAAAGGGCCAGTGCCTTCCCATTGGCGCTGGTCACTTCCGGGTTTCCTATATAACCCGGCGCCCCCCCACTCCCTGCCGGATCTTCAAGTCTTCCCACTGAAGTGAAAGCCTCCTGTGTGTATCCCGAGGTCCCGTTCCTGTGTGTATCCCGAGGTCCTGTTCCTGTTTGTATCCTGTGGTCCGTGTCCGGCGGTCTGTATCCTGTGGTCCATGTCCAGTGGTCCGTATCCTGTGGTCCGTGTCCGGTGGTCCGTTCCCGTATGACTGTGCTCCTGCTGTGCTGTCCAGGGTTCCAGCCCAGTGGTGACCTCCTGCCTTCCTGAACTTCTGCCGTGCCTTCCAGGGTTCCAGTCCAGCGGTGCTCCTCTGCGTTCCTGCTGTCATTTGAGGTTGTGACTGTTTCCTGCATTTGTTACCTTGGCTGCCACCGTGGGTCTCATCCCATCTCCCGCGGTGGTCCAGAGCATCTACAGACTCCCCCAAGAGACTTTTACACACTTTCCATCCTCAAGTGTGACACCCTACAAGTCTGGAGTCATCTCCTACATCTAGGACTAGAATCAGTTTCTTGCCGAAAGGAGGATGAGTCCCTTCTGCTACTTTCAGTTTCCGATTATAGAACCTTTGGAGGACCTTCATAGGCCCTGAAATGGCGCTTGTGTACATGTGTGTTGAGAAAAGGAAAAGATATACGAAAATTTCATGAGTGAAGGTCCTTTTCACATTTCTCGGTTGTTTTGGTGACCATGGGCCCCCCAGAAGTCTTGGGCCCTGGACTACCGCCCAAACTGCCCGTATTATAATCCACTACTGAATTTTAGATCACCATTCATACTATGGATGGTTGTTCAGCAACCATCGAGATCATAGATCAGAACAGGAAATCTACTTTGGTTCCATCAGTCTAGGACCTTGAATGATGAGGGTCGGCAGAGTAGGCGGCTGTCTAGGGCGGCCATGTTGGAAGTGAATGAAATGTTAAGGTTTCACTGGTACAAAGGGGCAATGTCTGATCACACAGCATCATCCACTCTACGCCAAATTTTATGTTGGCTCAGGAGGGAAACATTCATCCAGGAATCAACAATCCCAGACTCTTCTAGTGATGGGTTTTTGATGTGATGTGACGTCTCTTCTTCTATAAGAACTTCTACCAAAAATACAGAGAGGAACATTTAGAACTTAGAGTATTGGTTACTTGTCTTATCCTCAACTCTCGTGAGGTTCTTCATGCATAAAGAACGTGTGCATGGCGATCACCGAAAGCTATGACCTGGCCTGTCCCTCTCTGTCGTTGTCCCATTGATTGCACTTGTAGACCATTCCTGGCTCATCTTACGACGTTTACATGTACCACCCAACCGGCACCAATGTCCGATCCTTGAGTAAAATACGATTGGGTCTATAGAGGGTTTAGCTATAGTGTCCCTGGTGTTTTCATCTCCGCAGAAGACCTTGGCGATCATTGCTGGGGCGTCTTGTTTGTCTTGGCTCGTTACTATCCCCAGGTGCAGAACACAACCTGCGCCAGGCATGGAGCTTCCTCTTGGCTTGCTTGATACTCTTTGTTCTGAAAAATATTTGCTGTTCCATAAGAGATTCCAAATCCTAATATGAAAGAAACTGGATTTTCTGAAGAACAAATGGTGATTATTAACCTCGTCTTGTCTATCCCAAAAGTGAGACCTTTACTACTTACATGGTGAACCAAAGACCAACAACGTCCTCCATGACATCATCTCGTTACCTTTGTCTCCAGCAGAAGGAGGAAGATGCTAGGGGAGAGTAGGGGAGGTAAGTGGATTTAAAATTTTACAAATGGGGAAAGGGGGGCAATATTAATGGCGCAACATATATACTCGAGTATAAGCCTAGTTTTTCTGCACAAAAAATGTGCTGAAAAACCAAACTCGGCTTAAAGCTGAGTAAAAAAAATATAGGTTTTACCAGGTTTTTGTGGTAAAATTAGGGCCTCGGCTTATACTTGGGTCGGCTTATACTCAAGTATATAAAGTATATATTAATGTACTATATGGGCAGTGTAAAACTTCATTTTAGGGGACACTCTATACATGTAAATACATTATGAGGCTACCGTAAACTTGTAAATTCTTTGGGATATATATATATTTCTGCGTGGAGCCAATTTTAGTGTTTTATTTCTGTAGACGAAAAACTGTTCTGGTGCTGTATTCTGTATGAAGCTTAGTTCTTTTGTTGTATTTCTGGTGTGTTATTTCTGTATGGAGATCAGTTCTGGTGCTGTTTTTCTGTAAGGGCATCGGTTCTGATGCTGTATTTCTGTAAGTACCGTTGTTCCGGTGCTTTATTTCTGTAGCTAGCTATTGTAATAATTCATGTCTAGGTTCTTTACAGTCAGCAGTCTGAACAGTGCTCTATAGATAGACTACTGGTTGAATGTACCTCACACAGCTCTCTGATAGCTATGCTCTGAACCAGCAAGGGTTAACACTCTCCTTCTGAAAGCTCTGCCCCTTTTACCTGGAAAACACTCCCTGTCCTGATTGCTAGCTCTCTTGTCTGCTCACGCTTATATGGCTTTACTTCTGTTTTTTCAATTTCTGGCTGACGTTCTTGACTATTCTTCTGTGCATAGTGTAAGTCAGTTGTATGCTGGATTGTCTACCACCCCTTTATGTAATTTGTCTGCCCTGTTATGTGTTCACAATTTGGTGCAGGAAGGGACCATCTTCGTAGTTGTCCTCTATTACTAGAATACGCTAAGGCAAGCAGGCATGGCTGTTGGGGGGCTACAGTTTTCGGATACACTGTCCTGTGTGTTATCCCTAAATCTAGTATCCCCATTACAGGTTGCACTCTATTTGTAAGTCCATATACTCAGATCACCTAATCCTAATCAGATTAAGATTAAAATTCCATGGTGCACATACGTAAAAACCCTTACACCAACGCGTTTAGACAAAGTCTTAGTCATGGTAGCCAACGTTTTATGCTGTCATTGCCCACAGGATAAATCCGGGCGGCCGGCAGTGATGATGCGCTATGTGCCACGGCTATTTTACACCAGGTCTGACCTGAACAGACTGGGCAGTGCACAGGTGCACGGCAGGCGTGGCCTCCACTGTACGGCATGGCTCCTCCCCCTTCCCCAGCTTGTGTTTTCAGGGTTACGAGCTATGTATGTATGTATGTATGCCCCTCTGTATGTTTATTCAGCCATTCATATAGATACCCTCCTTGAAGGTTTTAGCAGCAGATCATTCAGGACAATGTCCACGGGTGTAACAGTGATGATGGAGTATTTAGAACAGAAGTTCTAAGAGCGTGTCCTCCCCCCACAACTTTATTAACAACATACAAGTAGGTGTCGCTTTAATTACAGAAATATTTATTGAAGCCTCTGCGACCAGTTTTCTGTCGGAATTTCCATTGAAACGTAGACACCGATTGTACATGTATTTAAGAAGTGTCCACGTGTCGTGGCTGCACTGTACCGGGCGCAACACAAAAATTCTGCACTGAATGGGACGTCCGGTGCTCAGCCAGACCGGCACCACATTTATCATTCAAAGTCCAACAGAAGTGTGTTGCACGCCCCATATTACAGGTGCACCAAAAAGAGTTTCCGCATTCTGCCAGATTCATGAACGGACACAATTCACAAATCTGGCGCCCCCTGCACACTACACAGGACACTGCACTGTTTTCGATAAATGTGGGCCTCATCCAAATCTTCTGTGTCTTGTGATCCTTCTCTATCCAAACCTTCGGCAGTGGATCAGGCTTCACCTAGAATTCCTAGTGTTGATAGTTTTGGTCTGTCAGATTTATCTTCTTGTCACTGTTCACACCTTACTGTTGAACGGGGCCCATTACCTGTTAGCAGCAGATCATGGAGGACAATGTCCACATGTAACAGGAGTTTATTCAGGAACAGAAGTTGAATAATCACATCCAGCACATCTCAGCAACTTATCAGCCCCTGTGCAACAACATGTCCGCCTTAGTGATGGCTTTTTCACCTGAACAACGGGAGCCAATGGCTCGCTTAACCCAGGTGCTTAAAATGACCCTGGATTAGGTAAGTTGAGGTTGTCAAGAGAGCAGAATAACGTAATGGGGCAGATTTCCTTACCCGTCCTGTCACGATCAAACGGTGCATTGTCCGTCGAGGATTCGGGTCTGCTGCCATTCACTATGATTGTGCACCCGAGTTCCTGCATCTGTCGCTTCTGTGCCGAGGTCCACCGGAGTTTACCTTCTTCTTCCTGGTGCATGTGAGTGCTGTTCTTGCAGCACAATTCGGTTTTTAAACTCTGCAGTGGCTCCGAATCCGTCGGGTTGTCCGACAACCACGCCCCCCTATTTCTGTTGCACGTAAGCCGGCGCTGATGCAGCACAATCCGATCGCGTGTGCCAAAAACCAGGGCAATTCGGCGCAAAATGGAAATAATTGCGAAAGCAGAAAAAAGTGCAGCGTTCGGACCCTTGATAAATGTGTCCCAATGTCTTCATAGCTCATTCTTAGGTTGGATACAAACTACAGGAAAAACACTGGAACCATGAGATAATTTGGCAGTAGACACCAGCTCACAAGCACATGGCTCGCCTGGGGCATGTCCCGGTGTATACGGGAAAATGATGAAACGGTTGAAATGAATAAACATTAGCAGTGGCACAGCCCTGATTTCTGCCTATTAAAAAGTCCATCATACAGCTCCAGCATCCAGAGAAGAAGACTCCATCCCCAGCAGCCAACTTCACTTGTCTCAGCCGTGATGAGGTCCTTCATCATCTCTCTCACCATCTTCTGTGCCCTCTCAGGGACAGGTAAGATCTATCAGTGTCATGTTATGCTAGGTAGACTCTTCCCACAGGCTCTTCTACGTTCAGTGAAGGAAAATTGAGAAAATACAAAAAGTGAAAAAACAAAATAGAAATATGTCCCACCAACGTTTCTTGTGACCCTTAACTTGCAAAACTGCATTCATTCCTCTCGATAGCCCTGCACATAGTTGTAAAGCTTCCGGCATGGAGGTTGTCCCAGGTGACCTCTGTTTGATGTAGGATCTAAGGAAATAGGTTGTTCAAGACGTCTTGGAGAACAAGACACAGATCTTCTGTATATGTAGGGACCAAGTAAATAGGTTGTCCAAGACAAGACCGAGGAAAGATCTTCTGTGGACATAGATTTGTTCCAATCCTTCTGTCTCTCTTCTAGACAGCCTGGATGGTGATAAGATCTGGGCTCTTTGGGTGCCATATGTTAAAGTGAACCTGTCACCAAGAATGTCATTGGAGATTAGCTGGTAATCTCAGATTATGGAGAAGAAACAGGCTATATTCTTGTAGTGATACAGATAGACCCAAATAGCATTTCTACACTTTATCTTTATAATCAATACATTACAAAAACACAGATACATAAGACATTTAGACTATTAATAGTACAAATGTACATGAATTGAATCATATTCCGTGGGCCAGGTACCACCACTTCATCCACCACCTGTAGCCGGCAGTAATTGGAAAGTATTATGGTTGCAATAAATGATGTTATATAAGATCCTCTACACAATAAACAATCAAGTGACCGAGTCCCTGGTTAGTGACATCCAGAAAAGTGGCTGTAAACCAGACTCGTGGCACCGACCTTGATCTGCATCCAAATCCAAATGGCACAAATGCCAAAGAAATAATTAAAGACCAGAAAACACAGAAGCCACCAAGTCTGGTAGACAACCCCCAAAGGCTACAAGGATCCAAGTTATGAATGTTCCCTCCATAATGTGAACAATCGTCCTGCCAGAACCTTGTGATAGAATTCTTAAATATTAGATCAAGGTGCAGGCAGGGTGATTGCTCATGGACAGATAGAGACCACATGTGGCCATTTTATGGTCAGAAGTCTCTGGCTGATGAGGCAAAGGAGACTTCACATATCGGAGAAGCGGAGCAGAAATATTACTAGATGTATATTGGTAAATGTCCTAATATCTTGCCCCCCCCCCCTCCCTACACTTACACATTACAAAAATTAGGAAGTAAAGTAGCCGACCCCTTTCATTCGCATTATGTGACTCCTGCCAGCAGCATCCGATGAGGCTGATTCATTGAAAGAACTTTCCCTTGTAATGTCAGGAGCTGCAAAACCTGCTCTGATTTTGATCATAGACAAGATACAGATCCCCAACACACAGCAGGATATAACATCCCGGGGAGATTCTCATGCTCCACTTCTAATGTGTCTACCTGATTGTGTGCACAAAATGTCCTGTGGGGGGTCTTTATGTTGGACAAAAAGATCTCATCGCCACACAATAAGAGAGGAGCAGAAACATCCACCTGTGGCCAAACACTTCTGCAGTCCTGGCCATGACACGCTGGATATGAAGGTTCTAATATTAAAGGGCAATTTTTGGTCACAAAATGAGAGACAAATTTGGAAATACAAGTTTATTACCCTCTTTGACCGCCTCCACACAGGTTTCAATCTATCAAAGGGATTCATGAACCACGACAACATCTAACAGGTGTTATCCTGAGAGAGTGGGGGCATCAGAGTCTTTAACTTGGAGGCAATAAACCATCGCACTGTCCAAGTCATCTAATGAAGGACTTGTTGTCTCAACTTTGTTATTGCTATTGTCCTCTTGTTTACATTTTGTTTGCATTTCTTCTCTGTCCATGGTGTATAAGATCTGTGTCACTTCAGAAAGACATACCTGCCTGATGAAGGAACCACAAAGCTTGTAACATCTTAGTTAGCCATTAAAAGGTCTCACAAGCTCAGGAAGGTGACTTAATTTGACCTATCCAAAGCAACACGGATAGATTTCACATTAACACCAAAATGTAACGCAAAGTATGTCAGATAAATAAAGGAAACATGTCAGTAGCCCCAAGCCTGGACCTCAACCCTGAGCTGCCTTGTACACAAAGCTATGGGGGGAGATTTATTATATGCCGGCCATGCTGGTGCACTGGGGTATGGTGGAAGCCCTCAATCTCCGGCACCACAGGCTACATGAAAACTAGTAGTTTTCCACAAAAAAACATGCAACCATCCAAGGTTAACAATTATATGGTCTAGGTAGTGTGGAGGCACAAGTCAGGAACGTGCTGAGCTGCCCCACTATGTCTCCGACCCCTACTCTACATGCTCCCTTGATGTGGAGATGACGAGAAGGAGAACATAATGACAACTACTGTTGTTTCAACATAAATTGTGATTATTTCAGGGCTTCTCCACTGGTTTTCTGGTGTAGAAGCCCTGGTAAATGTCCTCCATGGATTATATACAGATACAAAGGACCCTTTGCTCTTCATGCCTGGACTCCTTCTAGATATTTTTGACTTCCATTAATAAAGATATTTTTTCAAACATTCCATAATTATGACGAAAGGTTCTGTCTCCCAGATCTCGCTCTAAGATGTCTTCAGTGTTCGGGGATAAACAGTGACACTTGTGTTGGAGTCTCAGTTGATTGTCCAAACTCCACGGAATGTTATGAGAAATACGAGTATTATCACGCCTGTGAGTATGACAACGCTTATCACTAATACTCCAGCCTAAAAAGTGGTACAGTCCAGTATTACCATAGAGGGATCTAGATCTTCACATCATTGCAGACAGAATGCAGAGGTTGGGTTTCATTAGACCCAGGTCATGAATGCAGGTCAGCCATTTTTTGTGAAATAAGAGAAGTTAGAATTGTGTACCAGTAATGGTATTGTGGACTTAAGGAATGGAAAGATGGCTCCTCCTGTTGGGGTAGGATTTAAGACCTCCTATTTTAGTGTGCGTTGGCTGCGTGTTTCTAATCAATAAGCATGTGTGCAAGTCGTAAGGAATAATTCAGACAACATTTTGCTGATTTAAGTCTCACTCATGCTATCATTGCCCGGGGCAAATCTACACTGCCCAAGCTTTATTTGGATCCACAAATCTATATAGAAATTAGGGAAGGAGAAGGGGGCAGAGAATTCCCAGCTCATGTAGTCTCTTGATTGGAGAACTTCCTTGACGTCAGGATAATGCATTTCTGAAATTCTTTAGCTTTGATTGTTTTGGTTATGATCACGAGGCCGGCGCCATCTTAAAATGAAGTCTCTGTTACAATGCTTTTAGGAAAATAAGACAAGTAGAAATGACAGGATTTGATCTATCAGCTAGGTTTACCTTAAAACTCACATAATCTGATAAGAATGTAATCCTTAAATACCGAGCAATGGACCATCTAGTCCCGGGCCATGATCTGGACCAAGCTTCCAACAAACAGCACCAAGCAGTGTGCAGCCAATCCTACAATGAGCCATCCAACCGGCCTCCTAATCCTCCTCCAAATCCAATCCCTAACCTGACCCTTATTCTCTTTGGGTCCCTCCAGGTCCCTGCAAATTTTGTGATGTTTTATTATGGTCCCTCATAGAAGAAAAAGAAATTATGCACCACTGATCTAAAAGGTCTATATGGTTTTATGTCAAATTCTGCTTTTAAAGAACTTTTTGTACTATAGGGGCAGGTGTGGACTGTTATGTGGCCTTGAGAGGGTCCAGAATCTGGTTATTGAGTAGACATTGATTGACTCTCCCGATAATAAGCACTTTGCCTTATCGCAGGGTCTGAAATATTTCATTCCATTGAAAAGGGCTGCAATCCAGGCCTTCCCTGCAACACCGTCAACTACATCTCGAATTTTGATGAGAAAGATATTTTTCTTTACACGCAATGCTGTGCCAGAGATGACTGCAACACGGGAATCTTCCAGAGTAAGAACATTGAGATCATCTCCTTCAGTTACTATGTATTATGTTGCCTGTAGAATCGAAAAGGCTCCTGTTGATCTTTGGAGACCATCAGTAAGGCGATGAGCAGTGATAGGTCACATTTTATGTTCATATTTACTACTTACATGGTCTATAATGGAGAAGCAATACTGAATTCTGCTGTGAATGCTCCACTTTGTGTCGTTTCCAACCAGGAACCATCTAAATCTATACTGTTCTCCATGACTGAATCCACTTTGTGTCCTACCGCATGAGATTTATGTTGTGTATTAACCCTTCTCTCCCTGTGTCTGCCATAAACCTGTGGCTTCTAGTGCCCCCAGTGCAAAAAGAGCACAACGGGAGGATCTGTACTTCCTGCTTTGGAAACTGCTCCGCGGAGTGTATCAGTGACCGCAAAGTCCAGTGTCTGAATGAAGAAGACAAATGTGTGGATGTCATTGCAATACTCAGAGATCCAGGTAAATCACAATATCACAACCACAGCCTCCTCCAGGTCCACTCTAGATAAAGAACATCCAAACCCTCTCCCAGGTCCACTCTAGATAAAGAACATCCAAACCCTCCTCCAGGTTTACTCTAGATACAATGGGGCAGATTTACTTACCCGGTCCATTCGCGATCCAGCGGTGCATTCTCTGCGCTGGATTCGGGTCCGGCCGGGATTCCATGCGCTGAAAAGCATCGGAACGCACTGTTCACCGAGCCGGGCCGAGTGAAGGTAAGTGCAAGCTCCGCGACAGATTTTTTTTTTAAATGCAGCGTTTTTTTCGAATCTGTCGAGTTTTCGTTCGGCCACGCCCCCCCCCCATTTCCGTTGCGTGCATGCCAGCAATGATACGCCGCAATCCGATCGCGTGCGCCAAAATCCCTAAACAATTCAGGGGAAATTGGCGCAAATTGGAAATATTCGGGTAACATGTCGGGAAAACGCGAATCGGTTCCTTAGTAAATGTCCCCCAGAATGTCCACAGCCTCCCCCAGGTTTACTCTAGATACAGAATGTCCACAGCCTCCCCCAGGTTTACTCTAGATACAGAATGTCCACAGCCTCCCCCAGGTTTACTCTAGATACAGAATGTCCACAGCCTCCCCCAGGTTTACTCTAGATACAGAACATCCAAAGCCTCCCCCAGATCTGGTTTAGATACACAACATCCACCACCTTTCCAGGTTCAATATAGAAACAGAACATCCACAGCCTCCCCCAGGTCCAGTCCAAGTACAGAACATCCACAGCCTCTCCCATCAAAAGCCTACCACAGGTCCAGTGTAGATATAGAACATCCTCAGACTCCCCCAGTTCCAGTGTAGAATAATAACATACATAACCCCTCCGATCCAGTCTAGATACACACCATCCACGGCCTCCCTTAAGTCAAGATACACAAAATCCACAAATCCAAATAATAATACTAATTTCCTGAATTTTTCCTCTGTTTGCAGGTGGTAATTTTAAGCAGCGCAATTTCAAGGGCTGCGCCTCCCCTTTAGCCTGTGAATATAAGTTTGCAGCCCTTATCGGTGTGGAACCAGTGCAGGTTGAGCGTGCGGAGTGCAGCGATTGCTAAAACCTTGTAAAGTTTGTGACCTTATCTAATAAAGCACCAGATGTGTCCGTGTGGTCAGAGCCGTATATTAATAAGTGAACAATGACTAAAGCGCCACCAAAATAACTATTCCACATCGTGTCCATCAGGCAAGAGCGTAAATTTACTATAAAATTCAAGAAGTTAGAACAAAGTCTGGAGCAGTGTATATGAATGTATATGAATGAAGGGTGAGACCAGTCCATATAATGGAGGGGGGGGGCGGTCTTCTTTAGAATATGGAAATAGAGAGAAGAAATATGGTGATAACTACAGTGCAGGGGCATAGCCCTCATTCACAGCAGCTCCCCCAACCCATCTAGATCTTATCTAAGTCCCACTTAGTCAGCAGCCACCCACCCACCAAAAACTTATTCAGCAGCCACCCACCTAACAAGATCTTACTCAGCAGCCACCCACCAAACAAGATGTTACTCAACAGCCACCCACCTAAAAAGATCTCATTCAGCAGCCAACCAGCCAACAAGATCTCATTCAGCAGCCACCCAGCCAACAAGATCTTATTCAGCAGCCACCGACCCCACAAGATCTTACTCAGCAGCCATCCACCCAACAAGATGTTACTCAACAGCCACCCACCTAAAAAGATCTCATTCAGCAGCCAACCAGCCAACAAGATCTCATTCAGCAGCCACCCAGCCAACAAGATCTTACTCAGCAGCCACCGACCCCACAAGATCTTACTCAGCAGCCGCCCACAAGCCAAGAACTTATTCAACAGCCACCCACCCAACAAGATCTTACTCAGCAGCCACCCACCCAACAAGATCTCATTCAGCAGCCACTCACCCGCCATGAACTTATTCAACAGCCACCCACCCGACAAGATCTTACTCAGCAGCCACCCACATGCCAAGAACTTATTCAACAGCCATCCACCCGACAAGATCTTACTCAGCAGCCACCCACTCGACAAGATCTTACTCAGCAGCCACCCACCCAACAAGATCTCATTCAGCAGCCACTCAACCGCCAAGAACTTATTCAACAGCCACCCACCCGACAAGATCTTACTCAGCAGCCACCCACCTGCCAAGAACTTATTCAACAGCCACCGACCCGACAAGATCTTACTCATCAGCAACCCACTCGACAAGATCTTACTCAGCAGCCACCCACCCGCCAAGAACTTATTCAACAGCCACCCACCCGACAAGATCTTACTCAGCAGCTCACAGTCTAAACATAAAACCTTTATAGTTCAATAGCCTTGAGCTCCAATTTAGTTAGTCATGCACTCATATTGGCCGTTGGTCATAATGGGCCACATTAGTGAGGTTTCCTGCACCAGTTTTCTGCCGGACTTTACATCTTCTTACTAGTGCAAACTGCTTGCATGGGTAATTTAGAAGTGTCCGAGACACATTTGTCTACCATCAGGTTCTACCATCACCATAGACAGGGGGCATCCTCTACACCTAGAGGAGAGGAGGTCCTACCATCACCATAGACAGGGGCATCCTCTACACTTAGTGGAGAGGAGGTTCTACCATCACCATAGACAGGGGACATCCTCTACACCTAGAGGAGAGGAGGTCCAACCATCACCATAGACAGGGGGCATCCTCTACACCTAGAGGAGAGGAGGTTCTACCATCACCATAGACAGGGGACATCCTCTACACCTAGAGGAGAGGAGGTTCTACCATCACCTTAGACAGGGGGCATCCTCTACACCTAGAGGAGAGGAGGTTCTACCATCACCATAGACAGGGGGAATCCTCTACACCTAGATGAGAGGAGGTTCTACCATCACCATAGACAGGGGGCATCCTCTGCACCTAGAGGAGAGGGGCTTCTACCATCACCATAGACAGGGGGCATCCTCTACACCTAGAGGAGAGGAGGTTCTACCATCACCATAGACAGGGGGCATCCTCTACACCTAGAGGAGAGGAGGTCCTACCATCACCATAGACAGGGGGCATCATCTACACCTAGAGGAGAGAAGGTTCTACCATCACCATAGACAGGGGACATCCTCTACACCTAGAGGAGAGGAGTTCTACCATCACCATAGACAGGGGACATCCTCTACACCTAGAGGAGAGGAGGTTCTACCATCACCATAGACAGGAGGCATCCTCTACACCCAGAGGAGAGGAGGTTCTACCATCACCATAGACAGGGGGCAACCTCTACACCTAGAGGAGAGGAGGTTCTACCATCACCTTAGACAGGGGGCATCCTCTACACCTAGAGGAGAGGAGGTTCTACTATCACCATAGACAGGGACATCCTCTACACCTAGAGGAGAGGAGGTTCTACCATCACCTTAGACAGGGGGCATCCTCTACACCTAGAGGACAGGAGGTTCTACCATCTCCATAGACAGGAGGCATCCTCTACATCTAGAGGAGAGGAGGTTCTACCATCACCATAGACAAGAGGCATCCTCTACACCTTGAGGAGAGGAGGTTCTACCATCACCATAGACAGGGGACATCCTCTACACCTATAGAAGAGGAGGTTCTACCATCACCATAGACAGGAGACATACTCTACACCTAGAGGAGAGGAGGTTCTACTATCACCATAGACAGGGACATCCTCTACACCTAGAGGAGAGGAGGTTCTACCATCACCTTAGACAGGGGGCATCCTCTACACCTAGAGGAGAGGAGGTCCAACCATCACCATAGACAGGGGGCATCCTCTACACCTAGAGGAGAGGAGGTTCTACCATCACCATAGACAGGGGACATCCTCTACACCTAGAGGAGAGGAGGTTCTACCATCACCTTAGACAGGGGGCATCCTCTACACCTAGAGGAGAGGAGGTTCTACCATCACCATAGACAGGGGGAATCCTCTACACCTAGATGAGAGGAGGTTCTACCATCACCATAGACAGGGGGCATCCTCTGCACCTAGAGGAGAGGGGCTTCTACCATCACCATAGACAGGGGGCATCCTCTACACCTAGAGGAGAGGAGGTTCTACTATCACCATAGACAGGGACATCCTCTACACCTAGAGGAGAGGAGGTTCTACCATCACCTTAGACAGGGGGCATCCTCTACACCTAGAGGACAGGAGGTTCTACCATCTCCATAGACAGGAGGCATCCTCTACATCTAGAGGAGAGGAGGTTCTACCATCACCATAGACAAGAGGCATCCTCTACACCTTGAGGAGAGGAGGTTCTACCATCACCATAGACAGGGGACATCCTCTACACCTATAGAAGAGGAGGTTCTACCATCACCATAGACAGGAGACATACTCTACACCTAGAGGAGAGGAGGTTCTACTATCACCATAGACAGGGACATCCTCTACACCTAGAGGAGAGGAGGTTCTACCATCACCTTAGACAGGGGGCATCCTCTACACCTAGAGGAGAGGAGGTTCTACCATCTCCATAGACAGGAGGCATCCTCTACACCTAGAGGAGAGGAGGTTCTACCATCACCTTAGACAGGGGGCATCCTCTATACCTAGAGGCAGGGGCGGATTGGTTTGGGGCCGGTCCGGGGCCGGTCCTGGACTGCTGGGGCCGGTGTAAAAACAATAACACATGAAACTCACCTCTCCGACGCCCCGCCGCTGCTGCCCTGCTTGATCCCAGTCCGGCTGCGGTGACAGCTCCGTACGGGCCGGCGTCGCATAGACCATGACATCGGCAAGCGGCGGAGCTTTCACCGCGGCCGGACTGGGTTCTAGCACGGGAGCAGCGTCGGGGCGTCAGAGAGGTGAGTTTCATGTGTTATTGTTTTTATGTACTGGCGTGGGGGTGGCTGTATACCAGGGGCAGGCTGTATACCAGGGGCTGATGCTGTACGCCTGCGGCTGGCGCTGTATACCAGGGGCTGGTGCTGTATAGCGGGAGCAGGCTGTACACCAGGGGCTATGGGCTGCAATACTGGGGCTATGGGCTGCAATACTGGGGCTATGGGCTGCAATACTGGGGCTATGGGCTGCAATACAGGGGCTATGGGCTGTACACCAGGGGCTTTTGGCTGTATACAGGGCTATGGGCTGGCTGTATACAGGGCTATGGGCTGGCAGTAATACTGGGGCTATGGGCTGTAATACTGGGGCTATGGGCTGTATATCAGAGGCTGGCGCTGTGTACTGGGGCTATGGGCTGTATATCAGAGGCTGGAGCTGTATACTGGGGCTCAGGGCTGTAATACTGGGGCTCAGGGCTGTAATTATGGGGCTCAGGGGCTGTAATACGGGGACTCAGGGGCTGTAATACTGGGGCTCAGGGGCTGTAATGCTGGGGCTCAGAGGCTGTAATGCTGGGGCTCAGGGGCTGTAATGCTGGGGCTCAGGGGCTGTAATGCTGTGGCTCAGAGGCTGTAATGCTGGGGCTCAGAGGCTGTAATGCTGGGGCTCAGGGGCTGTAATGCTGGGGCTCAGGGGCTGTAATGCTGGGGCTCAGGGGCTGTAATGCTGGGGCTCAGGGGCTGTAATGCTGGGGCTCAGGGGCTGTAATGCTGGGGCTCAGGGGCTGTAATGCTGGGGAAGGGGCTCAGAGGCTGTAATACTGGGGCAGGGGCTCAGGGGCTGTAATACTGGGGCAGGGGCTCAGGGGCTGTAATACTGGGGCAGGGGCTCAGGGGCTGTATACTGGGGCTTTCTGGCTGTATACTGGGGCTACGGGCTGTAATACTGGGGCAGGGGCTCAGGGGCTATATACTGGGGCTTTCTGGCTGTATACTGGGGCTACGGGCTGTAATACTGGGGCAGGGGCTCAGGGGCTATATACTGGGGCTTTCTGGCTGTATACTGGGGCTACGGGCTGTAATACTGGGGCAGGGGCTCAGGGGCTGTATACTGGGGCTGTCTGGCTGTTTACTGGGGCTGTCTGGCTGTATACTGGGGCTGTCTGGCTGTATACTGGGGCTGTCTGGCTGTATACTGGGGCTATGGGCTGTATACTGGGGCTATGGGCTGTATACTGGGGCAGTCTGGCCGTATACTGGGCCAGTCTGGCCGTATACTGGGCAGACTGAATATACTAGGAGGGCTGGCTGGCTGTATACTGGGGGGCTGTATATATACTACAGTGGGCTGGATGTATACTGTGGGGGGTTGGCTGGCTATATACTGGGGGGGGGTTATGGCTACTAGTAATAGTAGCTATATTCTTATACATAGGGGGCAGTATTATAGTAGTTATATTCCTGTACATAGGGGGCAGTATTATAGTAGTTATATTCTTGTACATAGGGGGCAGTATTATAGTAGTTATATTCCTGTACATAGGGGGCAGTATTATAGTAGTTATATTCTTGTACATAGGGGGCAGTATTATAGTAGTTATATTCCTGTACATAGGGGGCAGTATTATAGTAGTTATATTCCTGTACATAGGGGGCAGTATTATAGTAGTTATATTCTTGTACATAGGGGACAGTATTATAGTAGTTATATTCCTGTACATAGGAGGCAGCATTATAGTAGTTATATTCCTGTACATAGGGGGCAGTATTATAGTAGTTATATTCTTGTACATAGGGGGCAGTATTACAGTAGTTATATTCCTGTACATAGGGGGCAGTATTATAGTAGTTATATTCTTGTACATAGGGGACAGTATTATAGTAGTTATATTCCTGTACATAGGGGCAGTATTATAGTAGTTATATTCTTGTACATAGGGGACAGTATTATAGTAGTTATATTCCTGTACATAGGAGGCAGCATTATAGTAGTTATATTCCTGTACATAGGGGGCAGTATTATAGTAGTTATATTCTTGTACATAGGGGGCAGTATTACAGTAGTTATATTCCTGTACATAGGGGGCAGTATTATAGTAGTTATATTCTTGTACATAGGGGGCAGTATTATAGTAGTTATATTCTTGTACATAGGGGGCAGTATTACAGTAGTTATATTCCTGTACATAGGGGGCAGTATTATAGTAGTTATGCTGGGAAAAAGGAGGTATCATCGGCAACAGGCAGGTGAAGTAAAAAATCTATCTTTATTTCCAAAACATGATTAAAAAGTGATCACTGGGGAGAGAAAAATGGTTACGCGTTTCGGACCAAAGAATAAAGGTCCTTATTCATACGGGTATGAATAAGGACCTTTATTCTTTGGTCCGAAACGCGTTACCATTTTTCTCTCCCCAGTGATCACTTTTTAATCATGTTTTGGAAATAAAGATTGATTTTTTACTTCACCTGCCTGTTGCCGATGATACCTCCTTTTTCCCAGCATTTTACCCTTGGTCTCCGGGACCGGACCGGACTTCTCATCGTTGCACGGCAATCCCCTTTACCAGCTGCGGATCAGGTGAGCTGACACCTAAGCTTTAGTGCTTTTTCGTCTCATTATAGTAGTTAAATTCCTGTACATAGGGGGCAGTATTATAGCAGTTATATTCTTGTACATAGGGGCAGTATTATAGTAGTTATATTCTTGTACATAGGGGGCAGTATTATAGTAGTTATATTCTTGTACATAGGGGGCAGTGCTATAGTAGTTATATTCTTGTACATAGGGGCAGTATTATAGTAGTTATATTCTTGTACATAGGGGGGCAGTATTATAGTAGTTATATTCCTGTACATAGGGGGCAGTATTATAGTAGTTATATTCCTGTACATAGGGGGCAGTATTATAGTAGTTATATTCTTGTACATAGCGGCAGTATTATAGCAGTTATATTCTTGTACATAGGGGGCAGTATTATAGTAGTTATATTCTTATACATAGGGGCAGTATTATAGTAGTTATATTCTTGTACATAGGGGGCAGTATCATAGTAGTTATATTCCTGTACATAGGGAGCAGTATTATAGTAGTTATATTCTTTTATATAGGGGGCAGTATTATAGTAGTTATATTCTTGTACATAGGGGGCAGTATTATAGTAGTTATATTCCTGTACATAGGACGCAGTATTATAGTAGTTATATTCCTGTACATAGGGGGCAGTATTATAGCAGTTATATTCCTGTACATAGGGGGCAGTATTATAGTAGTTATATTCTTTTATATAGGGGGCAGTATTATAGTAGTTATATTCCTGTACATAGGGGGCAGTATTATAGTAGTTATATTCTTGTACATAGGGGACAGTATTATAGTAGTTATATTCTTGTACATAGGGGGCAGTATTATAGTAGTTATATTCCTGTACATAGGGGGGCAGTATTATAGTAGTTATATTCCTGTACATAGGGGGCAGTATTATAGTAGTTATATTCCTGTACATAGGGGGCAGTATTATAGTAGTTATATTCTTGTACATAGGGGGCAGTATTATAGTAGTTATATTCTTGTACATAGCGGCAGTATTATAGCAGTTATATTCCTGTACATAGGACGCAGTATTATAGAAGGTATATTCTTGTAGATAGGGGGCAGTATTACAATATATTATACTTAGGGGCAGTAGTATTATACTAGTTACATTCTTGTTTATTGGAGAAGGTATTGTAGTATGTTTTTAGTGTTCGTATATGGCAGTATTAAGTTGTGTGCTCTTAAAATAGAAGTGTTATTCCTTTACAAAGAGGCAGTATGAGTCTCTTTCTCTGTGGTGTACATATTGATTTAGACCATCTATTAACAGTTTGCATGGAGTTTAGTAACTCCACCCACATCACAAGGCCACGCCTATTTGTTTTGACCCCGCCCACTGAATGGGGCCACTTTTACAGTTTTTTCCAGGGCCACTTTAAATTCCCAGTCCGCCCCTGCCTAGAGGAGAGGAGTTCCACAATCACCATAGACAGGGGACATCCTCTACACCTAGAGGAGAGGAGGTTCTACCATCACCATATACAGGGGACATCCTCTACACCTAGAGGAGAGGAGGTTCTACCATCACCATAGACAGGGGGCATCCTCTACACCTAGAGGAGAGGAGGTTCTACCATCACCATAGACAGGGGGCATCCTCTACACCTAGAGGAGAGGTGGTTCTACCATCACCATAGACAGGGGGAATCCTCTACACCTAGAGGAGAGGAGCTTCTACCATCACCATAGACAGGGGCCATCCTCTACACCTAGAGGAGAGGAGGTTCTACTATCACCATAGACAGGGACATCCTCTACACCTAGAGGAGAGGATGTTCTACCATCACCATAGACAGGGGGCATCCTCTACACCTAGAGGAGAGGAGGTTCTACCATCACCATAGACAGGGGCATCCTCTACACCTAGAGGAGAGGAGGTTCTACCATCACCATAGACAGGGGGCATGCTCTACACCTAGAGGAGAGGAGGTTCTACCATCACCATAGACAGGGGACATCCTCTACACCTAGAGGAGAGGTGGTTCTACCATCACCATAGACAGTGGACATCCTCTACACCTAGAGGAGAGGAGGTTCTACTATCACCATAGACAGGGACATCCTCTACACCTAGAGGAGAGGAGGTTCTACCATCACCATAGACAGGGGACATCCTCTACACCTAGAGGAGAGGAGTTCTACCATCACCATAGACAGAGGACATCCTCTACACCTAGAGGAGAGGAGGTTCCACCATCACCATAGACATGGGCATCCTCTACACCTAGAGGAGAGGAGGTTCTACCATCACCATAGACAGGGGGCATCCTCTACACCTAGAGGAGAGGTGGTTCTACCATCACCATAGACAGGGGACATCCTCTACACCTAGAGGAGAGGTGGTTCTACCATCACCATAGACAGGGGACATCCTCTACACCTAGAGGAGAGGAGGTTCTACTATCACCATAGACAGGGGACATCCTCTACACCTAGAGGAGAGGAGGTTCTACTATCACCATAGACAGGGACATCCTCTACACCTAGAGGAGAGGAGGTTCTACCATCACCATAGACAGGGGACATCCTCTACACCTAGAGGAGAGGAGGTTCTACCATCACCATAGACAGGGTGCATCCTCTACACCTAGAGGAGAGGAGTTCTACCATCACCGTAGACAGGGGACATTCTCTACACCTAGAGGAGAGGTGGTTCTACCATCACCATAGACAGGGGTCATCCTCTACACCTAGAGGAGAGGAGGTTCTACTATCACCATAGACAGGGACATCCTCTACACCTAGAGGAGAGGAGGTTCTACCATCACCATAGACAGGGTGCATCCTCTACACCTAGAGGAGAGGAGTTCTACCATCACCATAGACAGAGGACATTCTCTACATCTAGAGGAGAGGAGGTTCCACCATCACCATAGACAGGGGCATCCTCTACACCTAGAGGAGAGGAGGCTCTACCATCACCATAGACAGGGACATCCTCTACACCTAGAGGAGAGGAGGTTCTACCATCACCATAGACAGGGGACATCCTCTACACCTAGAGGAGAGGAGTTCTACCATCACCATAGACAGAGGACATCCTCTACACCTAGAGGAGAGGAGGTTCCACCATCACCATAGACAGGGGCATCCTCTACACCTAGAGGAGAGGAGGTTCTACCATCACCATAGACAGGGGGCATCCTCTACACCCAGAGGAGAGGTGGTTCTACCATCACCATAGACAGGGGGCATCCTCTACACCTAGAGGAGAGGAGGTTCCACCATCACCATAGACAGGGGCATCCTCTACACCTAGAGGAGAGGAGGTTCTACCATCACCATAGACAGGGGGCATCCTCTACACTTAGAGGAGAGGAGGTTCCACCATCACCATAGAAAGGGGCATCCTCTACACCTAGAGGAGAGGAGGTTTCACCGTCACCATAGACAGGGGACATCCTCTACAACTAGAGGAGAGGAGGTTCTACCATCACCATAGACAGGGGGCATCCTCTACACCTAGAGGAGAGGAGGTTCTACCATCACCATAGACAGGGGCATCCTCTACACCTATAGGAGAGGTGGTTCTACCATCACCATAGACAGGGGGAATCCTCTATACCTAGAGGAGAGGAGGTTCTACCATCACCATAGACAGGAGGCATCCTCTACACCTAGAGGAGAGGTGGTTCTACCATCACCATAGACAGGGGGAATCCTCTATACCTAGAGGAGAGGAGGTTCTACCATCACTATAGACAGGGGGCATCCTCTACACCTAGAGGAGAGGAGTTCTACCATCACCATAGACAGGGGACATCCTCTACACCTAGAGGAGAGGAGGTTCCACCATCACCATAGACAGGGGGCATCCTCTACACCTAGAGGAGAGGAGGTTCTACCATCACCATAGACAGGGGGTGTCATCTACACCTAGAGGAGAGGAGGTTCTACCATCACCATAGACAGGGGGTGTCATCTACACCTAGAGGAGAGGAGGTTCTACCATCACCATAGACAGGGGGCATCCTCAACACCTAGAGGAGAGGAGGTTCTACCATCACCATAGACAGGGGGTGTCATCTACACCTAGAGGAGAGGAGGTTCTACCATCGTCATATACAGGAATCTTTACTGTAAGAGCAGTGAGACTATGGAACTCTCTGCAGCAGGAGGTTGTTATGGAGGACTCTGTATAACCTGTGTCAGTGTAACCAGTGTGTACATGTACAGTTTCTGATACCAAATGTAATGAAGAGCATCTAAGACGTGTTCACCTGTGTGTGCTGTACTACATGGCGTCTGCTGTTCTTGTGGTGCTGGTGGGGACATGGGGTCCAGATCCTTGAGGGTTTAGCCTACCAGAATAGGTACTTGGGGACTCCTGGGTCTTGGTCTCTGCTGGTGTTGTGTTGCGGCAGTGGACGTCATGTGATGCATCTTCCTCTAATGTTGGGACCCACTAAAATTAGGCCACCATGTTATGGTTAGTTAATTCGATAGACTCGAGGACCTATTAATGTAGGCAGGTGGCAATAGGTCAATGTATGATGTGTAGATGTGCAGTTTATGTATTTCTCTCCTCTGATAGGCAGACGCTCTTGGTCGTGCACTTCTCATACTGAAAGACACCGGACATTCGGCAAGCTGTGTTATCTTTCGGTGCACCAGAGCGTAAAGTAGCAATTATGGGGGGCTACATAACCTTTAGCTCCCCATGCCTATATCCAACTCCCACCATAGTAGCCCCTTTGCCTATGACCCATCTTCCATATCTGCATTGTTGTGGATACGTGGTTGGTGGAGGAGTTCGTTTTGGATATCCCTTTGGTTAAGGGCTCAGGGGTTTCTCGGGACATTGGGACATCGTAATGTCCATGGGCAATTATGTTTTGTACATTTTTATATTCTTTGAGTGTGTTATATGTAAATTCTTCATATATTATTTCTATTTGACAAATAAAGTTTGTCATTTATGACCATTTCCGTCTTTCTCGGCTGCTTGGGCTGTTGGGTAGATTTCAGCTGTTGACTACGTCACCCTGAACCATAGATCTCCAGGACCATGTCATGACACGTAGTGGGAAGTCTTTTTCAGGAGGAGCCGCTGGAAGGTTCACAGTATCATTCTATAGTGTCCTTCTCCTGTTCTCCCTTCCGGAGCCTCCTGGTACGCTGAACCTAAACTCTGCTTCCAGAGACAAGCTATACAAAAGTGCCCCCTCTGCGCCATCCACTAGTAATATATCAGGTTGTTTTTTTCTTGTGTCTTTTCCATACAGTGTCTTCCACCCATACTGACATCAGGTGTGAAGAGACAATATTTTTATAAGTCAGGTTCTGCTTTTGTTCTGATGCCTCCCCCCATCTTGTTGCAGGTAGTGCTGCCTGAGGCAAAAGGCTCAACTCACCATAGAGTTGGTGCAACTTTGCCCCCTGCATATATCTATACCCCCCTGTGTCCTCCACTTGTCATCATTTCTCATCCTAGGTCACCCCTCTACATATGTGGTGCCCACCAGTGAGAATAGGGGTCTGTCAGCATACACGTCTGTGCCTCCTCCTCATCAGACCGGACCCTACAATGACGGGACCTAAGCCACCAATCTTTTCCTGAACTCTGCAGGGTGGAGCAGGGGGCTTATTACTTTCCGGATATACAATCATGACCACACATGAGGCACATGGATGTGATGCTTTATTAGGTTTATTAGGTCACAACCTTTACCACCTTTTATGGAGTGCACGCTATTTTTACGCTGTTAACTTCTTCTGTACCAACGAGAGCTGTAAAATTGTATTGACAGACGAGAGGAGAGGCGCATCCCCGAAAAGTGTGCTCTTCCAGTTCGTCACCTGCAGATAAAGGACAAGTCAGAGATTTCATTGCTCCTTCAGGTATTCACAAAAAAAGAAAGAGGATTTCATGCCTGGAGGAAGCGGCAATGTGTCCATGGGAGGGGTGGGGGGGCGGGGGGTTTTGTGTGTCCACAGGGGGAGGAGGGGGTCGCAGTGTGTCCACACGGGGAGGAGGGGGGGGCAGTGTGTCAACAGGGGGAGGAGGGGGGCAGTATGTCCACATGGGGAGGAGGGGGGGCAGTGTTTCCACAGGGGAAGGAGGGGGGGCAGTGTGTCCACAAGGGGTGGAGGGGGGCAGTGTGTCCACAGGGGGAGGAGGGGGGTGCAGTGTGTCCACAGGGGGAGGAGGGGGGTGCAGTGTGTCCACAGGGAGAGGAGGGGGGGCAGTGTGTCCACAGGGGAAGGAGGGGGGGCAGTGTGTCCACAAGGGGTGGAGGGGGGCAGTGTGTCCACAGGGAGAGGAGGGGGGACAGTGTGTCCACAGGGAGAGGAGGGGGGGCAGTGTGTCCACAGGGAGAGGAGGGGGGGCAGTGTGTCCACAGGGGAAGGAGGGGGGTGCAGTGTGACCACAGGGGGAGGAGGGGGGGCAGTGTGTCCACAGGGAGAGGAGGGGGGGCAGTGTGTCCACAGGGAGAGGAGGGGGGGCAGTGTGTCCACAGGGGAAGGAGGGGGGTGCAATGTGTCCACAGGGGGAGGAGGGGGGTGCAGTGTGACCACAGGGAGAGGAGGGGGGGCAGTGTGTCCACAGGGAGAGGAGGGGGGGCAGTGTGACCACAGGGAGAGGAGGGGGGGCAGGGTGTCCACAGGGAGAGGAGGGGGGGCAGTGTGTCCACAGGGAGAGGAGGGGGGGCGGTGTGTCCACAAGGGGAGGAGGGGGGGGGCAGTGTGTCTACAAGGGGAGGAGGGGGGGCAGTATGTCCACAGGGGGAGGAGGGGGGGCAGTGTGACCACAAGGGGAGGAGGGGGGCAGTATGTCCACAGGGGGAGGAGGGGGGGCAGTGTGACCACAAGGGGAGGAGGGGGGGGGCAGTGTGACCACAAGGGGAGGAGGGGGGGCAGTATGTCCACAGGGGGAGGAGGGGGGGCAGTGTGACCACAAGGGGAGGAGGGGGGCAGTATGTCCACAGGGGGAGGAGGGGGGGCAGTGTGACCACAGGGAGAGGAGGGGGGGGGCAAAGACATTGTTACAAATCTCCCTACAGACAGCAGGGAGTGAGCCCCCCATGTGGTTCTGGGACTGTATATGTAGCCTTATACCTGGATTTCTGAGTGTTCCAATGTATTCCAGGCATTTGTCTTCCTCGTAGGGACACTGGACTGTGCGGCTACTGATACAATCATGGATGCCGACCTCATAGCAGTCAGTACAGATCCTCCCGTGGCGCTTGGTGGGCTCAGGGGGCACTAAAAGACAAAACGGAAATAAAAGAAATAGCGTGGGGGTCAGCGCAGCCCAAATGTCCTCAGGAGCGACACGCGATCTGCGATTTTTCACTTAAACACTTTAGATTTAGCAGCAATTTTTATCCAGAAGCAAAAATAAAGGAAATTCGGTATTTTTTTGTGCACGGACCCCCGGGGGTCTGTATATGTTATACTGATGGTTTCTCTGGATCTACTAGCATTATTATTTAACCCCTGCCAATCCCTCAGTAAGCTGGGGTATTATGTCGGATGCAGTCATACTCCATTGTGAGGTTGGATGCTGTAGTTATATAACGCCTCGGACTGAAATCTTTATCAGTTGTCAGAGATCATGCCATTGATAATTCTGTTTTACTTCCGGGCTCTGTGCATTGTGTCTTCGTCTGTTGTTGTGCTCGTGTTGTACATTTCATCCCTATGGGAAGCTTTCGGTCATTTAATAAAGATTATTGAATTTTGTTACCCCTTAGTATCATATTTTCTTTACATAAACTTAGGAAGTGTGTATATTCGGAAGGAGGGTGGTTATGCTTAGCCCAACGTAGACATCTCCACAATCTTTTGGTCTACGATCTCGAATTATAGTCAAAGCCTGGCAAGATGAAGCGCTAAACTGTGCTAAACACATATTCCACAACACTACACATAGTAAATAACTAAATACAATTAGTATATAATACTACACATTAAATAACACTTCATATAATACATAACACTGCACATACTACACTACACTAGTCATAGTACATAACACTACACATAGTACACATCACTACACATAGTACATAACACTACACATAGTACACATCACTACACATAGTACATAACACTACACATAGTACATAACACTACTCATAGTACATAACACTACACATAGTACATAACACTACACATAGTACACATCACTACACATAGTACATAACACTACACATAGTACATAACACTACACATAGTACACATCACTACACATAGTACATAACACTACACATAGTACATAACACTACACATAGTACACATCACTACACATAGTACATAACACTACACATAGTACATAACACTACACATAGTACACATCACTACACATAGTACATAACACTACACATAGTACACATCACTACACATAGTACATAACACTACACATAGTACACATCACTACACATAGTACATAACACTACACATAGTACATAACACTACTCATAGTACATAACACTACACATAGTACACATCACTACACATAGTACATAACACTACACATAATACATAACACTACACATAGTACACATCACTACACATAGTACATAACACTACACATAGTACATAACACTACACATAGTACACATCACTACACATAGTACATAACACTACACATAGTACATAACACTACACATAGTACACATCACTACACATAGTACATAACACTACACATAGTACACATCACTACACATAGTACATAACACTACACATAGTACACATCACTACACATAGTACATAACACTACACATAGTACATAACACTACTCATAGTACATAACACTACACATAGTACACATCACTACACATAGTACATAACACTACACATAATACATAACACTACACATAGTACACATCACTACACATAGTACATAACACTACACATAGTACACATCACTACACATAGTACATAACACTACACATAGTACACATCACTACACATAGTACATAACACTACACATAGTACACATCACTACACATAGTACATAACACTACACATAGTACACATCACTACACATAGTACATAACACTACACATAGTACATAACACTACTCATAGTACATAACACTACACATAGTACACATCACTACACATAGTACATAACACTACACATAGTACACATCACTACACATAGTACATAACACTACACATAGTACATAACACTACACATAGTACACATCACTACACATAGTACATAACACTACACATAGTACATAACACTACACATAGTACACATCACTACACATAGTACATAACACTACACATAGTACATAACACTACAGATAGTACACATCACTACACATAGTACATAACACTACACATAGTACATAACACTACACATAGTACACATCACTACACATAGTACATAACACTACACATAGTACATAACACTACACATAGTACACATCACTACACATAGTACATAACACTACACATAGTACATAACACTACACATAGTACACATCACTACACATAGTACATAACACTACACATAGTACATAACACTACACATAGTACGCATCACTACACATAGTACATAACACTACACATAGTACATAACACTACACATAGTACACATCACTACACATAGTACATAACACTACACATAGTACATAACACTACACATAGTACATAACACTACACATAGTACACATCACTACACATAGTACATAACACTACACATAGTACATAACACTACACATAGTACACATCACTACACATAGTACATAACACTACACATAGTACACATCACTACACATAGTACACATCATTACACATAGTACATAACACTACACATAATACTTAACACTACACATAGTACATAACACTACACATAGTACATAACACTACATATAGTACACAACACTACCCATAGAATATAACACTACACATAGTACATAACACTACACATAGTACACATCACTACACATAGTACATAACACTACACATAGTACATAACACTACACATAGTACACATCACTACACATAGTACATAACACTACACATAGTACATAACACTACACATAGTACACATCATTACACATAGTACATAACACTACACATAATACTTAACACTACACATAGTACATAACACTACACATAGTACATAACACTACATATAGTACACAACACTACCCATAGAATATAACACTACACATAGTACATAACACTACACATAGTACATAACACTACACATAATATATAACACTACACATTGCATAACACTACAGATAATACATAACACTACACATAGTACATAACACTACACATAGAATATAACACTACACATAGTACATAACACTACACATAATACATAACACTACACATAATACATAACACTACAGATAATACATAACACTACACATAGTACATAACACTACACATAGAATATAACACTACACATAGTACATAACACTACACATAATATATAACACTACACATAATACATAACACTACACATAATATATAACACTACACATTGCATAACACTACAGATAATACATAACACTACACATAATACATTACACTACAGATAATACATAACACTACACATAATACATAACACTACACATAATACATAACACTACACATAGTACACAACACTACACATAATATATAACACTACACATTGCATAACACTACAGATAATACATAACACTACACATAATATATAACACTACACATAATACATTACACTACACATAGTACATAACACTACACATAATACATAACACTACACATAGTACATTACACTACAGATAATACATAACACTACACATAATACATAACACTACAGATAATACATAACACTACACATAGTACATAACACTACACATAATATATAACACTACACATTGCATAACACTACAGATAATACATAACACTACACATAATACATAACACTACACATAATACATAACACTACACATAGTACATAACACTACACATAGTACATAACACTACACATAATATATAACACTACACATTGCATAACACTACAGATAATACATAACACTACACATAATACATAACACTACACAAGTACAAAGATAAATGATGTTGGGAATATGGCACTTACTGCTATATCCTCCCCTGTTGCAGCAGTTTCCATTACAGCATTGTATGTTCAGTCTGATTTCTTTATTTCGAAAGTTTCCGACGTAGGGTCTATAGTTGCAGGGCAAACCAGGATTGCAGTCCTTTTTAACGGAGTGTCTTATGGTGCCATCTAGAGTTATGAATAGACAAGTCATATCAATGTCTCTATGGCCAGGTCCTGGACCTCTCTCTAAAGATTTCCTACATGTAAATGTCCAAATCTGTCAATAAGAACATATCCCACCATATACATCAATGAGAAGGACCTGGCACCTTATTCTGATGTCTCTCAAAACTCAAAATAGAACAAAAAGGAAACTTAGACGGAAAGAGACTTAGAAGGTCAAGGTAGAGACGGCTTCAGTGTCCCATAATTCCAAGCACTTGTCCCACGTGTCCCACTTGTCCCACCCTCATAATGTTTTATGGTTAGAATGACGAATGAAGCTCCTGATACTCACTGACGTAATAGAACTCTGAGACCACCACACATCCTTTAGAGTTTGGACAATCAACCGGCACCCCTACACAGTCGTCACTGTTCTTCGCCAAACATTTAAGACAAAGATCGGCGAAACCTAAAAAACAGAAGCTCTTTTTTATGGGATTATTATATTATTTACACTTTAAAATAGGGGTGAAGCATATCCAACATACCATCTTCTCTTTAGATTGTCTATCCTACTTTGGTGGGATTGGTTGTGAATGGAATGTGTTGTAGATGTCTTTCAGCAATGAATGAGTTAAAAAAGAACCTCATCTCTTAAATCTACATGATGGATAAGTCTTCGGGAAGAGTCTACCTAGCATAACATGACACTGATAGATCTTACCTGTCCCTGAGAGGGCACAGAAGATGGTGAGAGGGATGATGGAGGACCTCATGGTGGCTGAGACGTGTAGCTCGTCAGGAGAGATCTGCTGCTTTGGATGTTGATCCTACGCGAGAAACATATTTATGAGCTGTAAATCCGGGGTTGGGTCACCACTAATGTTTAATAAATTACATCACCATCTTCTAAATATCAGGACAGGCTTCAGGCTGTTTGGTTAAGGAGATGGTGTCTACTGCCAAGTTACCTTGTGACTAGGATGTTCTCATCCTTGAAGAACTAACCAGAATACTGCCATATTATTTTGCCTAACTAACCAGCCCGACATCGCCTAAGCACGGTTATCCAATTGGGATGATGATTTGAGAATGGATTTGGCTCCCACCATCTTCATCCTAAACCTGTAGATGTCTAGGTGCACCGTACATTACATCATTTCCATCTATGGCACCAGAATGGTTGAGTAAAATTTTTGTGCTCATCTAACTCATTCAGGGCCGTTGTTCTCTGGATAGAAGCTGCTCCATGATTGACCAGAAGTAATTTTGGCTCCTGGTGAGCTCCTTTCTATTGTCCGGCGAAGTGCACTTCATTTATCAAGTGCACCTCTTCTAATGTAGTGTCGATGCAAGGAATAGATCCACCATTGGAGGACCCTGCCGGTGAGGGCTCACAATCTACATGGGTGGAAGATGGAGACATGAGGGGAGGGAGCAGAGCAGTGCAGTTATAGTGCGGTGTAAGCGAACCTGAACAGGGGGGGGTTTCAGGATACGTTTAAAGGTTTGGATATATGGGGATACACATTTTGGTAGAGAGTTCCAGAGTATGGGAGATGCGCGGGAGAAGTCCTGGAGACGGTTGTGAGACAATCGGAAGCGAGGCTGAAGGTCCTGTGAGGAGCGGAGATTACGTGTTGAGCGGTAATGGCTGATGAGGTCAGAGATATTTGGAGGGCACAGGTTGTGGACGGCTTTGTAGGTCATGGTTAGCTTTGTAAATTGAATTCTCTGTGCGATGGGTACTCAGTATAGACAGAGGCAGAGGAGAAGCGAGGAGACAGATGGATGAGCCGGGCAGCGGAGTTATGGATAGATTGGAGGGGTGTCAGAGAGTTAGCTGGGAGACCGCAGAGACGGATGTTGCAGTAGTCCAAGTGGGAGATGAAGAGGGCAGGGACTAGTAGTTTTGTAGACTCAGGGATGAGGAAGTTTCGGATGGGAGAGATGTTCTTGAGATGGAGGTGGCAGGATCCAGCAAGGGCCTGGATGTGACTCCAAGGCAGCGGACTACAGGGACCGGGGAGAGGGTGGAGCCATGAATTGTGAAGATTAGGTCTGATGGGAGGGAAGTGTTAGATGGAGGAATGAATATGAGTTCTGTTTTGTCCATGTTAAATTTTAGAAAATGGGAAGAGAAAGAGGAGGATATGGCTGATAGATACTCTGTATTTCTGGCTACAAGAGAGGAGATATCTGCACCGGAAATATAGATCTGTATGTCGTCTGCATAGGGATGGTATTAGAAGCCATGGGACTTAATTAGATGTCCAGGCCAGAGGTGTAGAGGGTGAAGAGCAGGGGTCCCAGGACAGAACCTTGAGGGATGCCAACAGAGAGGGGGCGAAGAGGTGGTGAGAACATATGGTTGGAAAAGTATGAGATAATCCAGGAGAGGGCTGGTCAGTGATGCCAAGAGAACATAGTGGGGCAGATTTACTTACCCAGTCCAATCGCGATCCAGCAGTGCGTTGTCCAACGCTGATACGGGTCCTTCCGGGATTCACTAAGGTCCGTGCGCCAATATCCACTAGGTGTCGCTGCTGCGCCGAGGTCTGCTGGAGTTCACCTTCTATTTCTTGGTGCAGGTAAGTGTGTTTCAAGCGACACTTTTTGTTTTTTAAATATCGCAGGTTTTCCGAATCGGTGGGGTTCTCCGATGGCCACGCCCCCGATTTCCGTCGCATGCAACCCGCCGCCGAAATCCGATCACGTGCACCAAAATCCCAGGGGAATTCAGGGAAAAACGGCGCAAATCAGAAAAATACGGGAAACCCAACGAAAATGCGCAAATCGGAGCCTTAGTAAATGACCCCCAGTATCTGGAGCAGGAGAGAATGGTCAACAGTGTCAAAGGAATAGGAGAACAGATTAGTGATGTTTTGCCTTGGCTGACTATAGGTCATCAGAAACTTTGGCCTGGGCAGTCTCAGTGGAGTGATTGGGTGGAAAACCAGATTGTAGTTTGTCAAGAAGAAAGTTGAAAGAGAGGCAGGAAGACAGTTCTAGATGGACACGTTGTTCCAGGAGTTTGGAAGCAAATGGAAGTAGTGAAATAGGGCGATGGTTCAGCGGAGTGGATGGGTCCAGAGATGGTTTCTTTAGGATGGGGGTGACAGTTGCATGTTTAAAGGAATAATAAGTAAAGAAGTGTCTCTGGCGGGCACAGCCCCAACAATGCTACTGACAGCCCAGCACGTAGCTCGACTTTCCAGGGGCAGAGGTGATCACAGCGGGACTACCCGTATAGGTAGTATAGGTAAGAAGATGTCCATACAAAATGTGCAGCAAAAGAAGACGGCACTCACCGATTCCGAGACGTGGAAAGTGTCCTTTATTGGTGGGGAGGCATGCAGGGGGGTACAGAGACAGTCTGCACCCCCTCTGTACCCCCCTGCATGCCTCCCTACCAATAAAGGACACTTTCCACGTCTCGGAATCGGTGAGTGCCGTCTTCTTTTGCTGCACATTTTGCATGTTTAAAGGAAGATGGAACAAGACCAGAGGAATATAATAATATAATAATACAACAACTATGCTTTTCGGCTTTGAACCAGGTTTCATCAGGTTTTAAAACAAATTAGAAAAACACTGGAGGTAACCCTAAGAAACCAAATTTTGGGTTTATTTTACATAGAAAACACATGAATATACTCCACATATTCCTAATGTATATACCTTCATAGGTACATACATATGGAGCTGGTTACAATTCTGGTTCTGCTGAGCATGGACCATCAGCCTAAAGACTATTTGTTACAAATCTTCCAAGAGGTTGAAGTATGACCCCTCCATATTGTAATGGGCTGGACCGCCGGTGTTGTGAGTAATATATTATGTAGATTATGTAGATTTACACCTGGACTTCTGAGTGTTACAATATTCCGGGTCTTGGTCTTCTTTATACAGACCCTGGACTTTGCTGATATCGTCCTTAGAGCCATCTTCATAGCAGGAAGCGAAGTTTCTCCCAGAATGCTCTTGGGGTAATGCATCAGAACACATGATCTGTAATTAATGATGGTTTATAAATGAAACACTTTATATTTTACACAAACTTTAATTCAGAACTACATTTTCACAAATTTATAGCAAGTGACTGGTTTCCATAGAGTCCTGTTAAGTAACTGACTCCTGTAACTAACAGGCACCCTCGTGCTTCCCATATATCAACTTCATCTTATATTACCTGGTATCACAGTGGGTGTGTCCTGCACGTACGGCCCCTCCCATCTACACCTCCCCATGTCCCTTGCCTCTTCCCAGCTTGTCATATGACTGGGATGATGTCATCTAAGGTCCTTTATATATATCCATGTATATATCTGATCACAGCATGCCAGCATGGGCTTCCACTCATCCCCTTCCTGCATGGAGGCTGCTGTGATTTTATGTTATCAGATATATACATGGAGTAGGAGCTTAGATGACATCACTGGTCACATGACATAAAATGACCAATGATGTAACAGAGCGCTCTCTCAATGTTCCACATAGCAGCTTGTTCTGTAGCAGTGAGACCTGTCAATCAGGAACAAGGAGGCGGGGCAATGCAGTAAACATGACTGAAAACCCCAGTGATAAATCCCCCCATTGGGGCACTTGGGCTCGGCTACTGTGAGGGCTATATAACTAAACTGGATACTGCGGGGCCATTGTTATCAGATTGTCCTCCATCGCAGAGTACAACCTCCCTACATGTCCTTACAGTGGAGGGAATAAACAGGAACTGAACGGTGCCTAAGGCTGTCTGTCTCCTGCTCCTTCAATTTTGATCATGTGTACATGTAGTAATCTTGGTTCTGGTCCTGTGTACATGTAGTAATCTTGGTTCTGGTCCTGTGTACATGTAGTAATCTTGGTTCTGGTCCTGTGCACATGTAGTAATCTTGGTTCTGGTCCTGTGTACATGTAGTAATCTTGGTTCTGGTCCTGTGTACATGTAGTAATCTTGGTTCTGCTCCTGTGTACATGTAGTAATCTTGGTTCTGGTCCGGTGTACATGTAGTAATCTTGGTTCTGGTCCTGTGTACATGTAGTAATCTTGGTTCTGTTCCTGTGTACATGTAGTAATCTTGGTTCTGGTCCTGTGCACATGTAGTAATCTTGGTTCTGGGTCTGTGTACATGTAGTAATCTTGGTTCTGATCCTGTGTACATGTAGTAATCTTGGTTCTGGTCCTGTGTACATGTAGTAGTCTTGGTTCTGGTCCTGTGTACATGTAGTAATCTTGGTTCTGCTCCTGTGTACATGTAGTAATCTTGGTTCTGGTCCTGTGTACATGTAGTAATCTTGGTTCTGCTCCTGTGTACATGTAGTAATCTTGGTTCTGGTCCTGTGTACATGTAGTAATCTTGGTTCTGGGTCTGTGTACATGTAGTAATCTTGGTTCTGATCCTGTGTACATGTAGTAATCTTGGTTCTGGACCTGTGTACATGTAGTAATCTTGGTTCTGGTCCTGTGTACATGTAGTAATCTTGGTTCTGCTCCTGTGTACATGTAGTAATCTTGGTTCTGGTCCTGTGTACATGTAGTAATCTTGGTTCTGGGTCTGTGTACATGTAGTAATCTTGGTTCTGGTCCTGTGTACATGTAGTAATCTTGGTTCTGGTCCTGTGCACATGTAGTAGTCTTGGTTCTGGTCCTGTGTACATGTAGTAATTAGAGATGAGCGAACACTAAAATGCTCGGGTACTCGTTATTCGAGACGAACTTTTCCCGATGCTCGAGTGCTCGTCTCGAATAACGAACCCCATTGAAGTCAATGGGAGACTCGAGCATTTTTCAAGGGGACCAAGGCTCTGCACAGGGAAGCTTGGCCAAACACCTGGGAACCTCAGAAAAGGATGGAAACACCACGGAAATGGACAGGAAACAGCAGGGGCAGCATGCATGGATGCCTCTGAGGCTGCTTAATCGCACCATTATGCCAAAATTATGGGCAACAGCATGGCCATGACAGAGTGACAGAATGAAGCTAGATAGCATCTAAAACATCCAATAATTGACCCTGACACTATA
Source organism: Engystomops pustulosus (assembly GCF_040894005.1). Classification (NCBI taxonomy): domain Eukaryota; kingdom Metazoa; phylum Chordata; class Amphibia; order Anura; family Leptodactylidae; genus Engystomops; species Engystomops pustulosus. The sequence continues at coordinate 7,060,962 of NC_092416.1, read as the reverse complement.
GGGGACGGCATGCAGAGGCAGCGGCAGCGGCAGCAGCGGCAGGCTAGAGAGTGTCATGGCAACATACCCTAAATGGACTCAGGCTTCAAACCAATGGGTGGCAGAGAGGAACCAAAGGAGGTGAGCAAGAAGCGCTCAAATAATATCGGTACATGATAAAAGTTTGCCAGTATATTTTGTGGATTACACAGCAGGGTGGCGACAAAGTTAACATGGAAGCCATGAAAACAATCCAAAATTCTGCCTGACACAGCTCGTTTGATAAGGGGACCATGTATGGAGGCAGTGAACTAGTAGTAGATTAAAGGTGCTGCAGTTAAAACTATGTTAGTTGGATCTTGGCATGGAGCTGGCGCTCCGCTGCCAGGCGAGCTTTCGCCAATCCAAGCCCCTGTCTATAGGCTACTCCCCAAACAGCACTTCTAAGAACCTTTTGTATAAGATCAAGTGTAGTAGCGTTCTTATAAGTTTAGGATATGGCGGGTGAGGGGAATGTAAACAGATGCGCAAGAAGCGCTGAAATAATATCCCTAAATGGTAAAAGTTTGCAAGTATATTTTGGGGATTACACAGCAGGGTGGCGACAAAGTTAACAACTTTGATGTGGAATGCCCTGTAATAGCTCTTGGGCGGTGTGCCTTTTATCGCCTAGGCTCAGCAGTTTCAGCACCGCCTGCTGTCGCTTAGCGACGGCACTGCTGCTGTGCCTAGAGCTACCGACTGATGGCGCCATGCCCACGGATGGTAATTCGGAGGAGGAGGAGGTGGAGGAGGGGTGGGAGGAGGTATAGTAGGCCTTTGAGACCTGGACCGAGGTAGGCCCCGCAATTCTCTGCGTCGGCAGTATATGACCAGCCCCAGGGTCAGACTCGGTCCCAGCCTGCACCAAGTTAAGTGTAGTAGCGTTCTTATAAGTTTGGGATATGGCGGGTGAGGGGAATGTAAACAGATGCGCAAGAAGCGCATGATGCGCATGGAGCTGGCGCTCCGCTGCCAGGCGAGCTTTCGCCAATTCAAGCCCCTGTCTCTAGGCTACTCCCCAAACAGCACTTCTAAGAACCTTTTGTATAAGATCAAGTGTAGTAGCGTTCTTATAAGTTTAGGATATGCCGGGTGAGGGGAATGTAAACAGATGCGCAAGAAGCGCATGATGCGCATGGAGCTGGCGCTCCGCTGCCAGGCGAGCTTTCGCCAATTCAAGCCCCTGTCTCTAGGCTACTCCCCAAACAGCACTTCTAAGAACCTTTTGTATAAGATCAAGTGTAGTAGCGTTCTTATAAGTTTAGGATATGGCGGGTGAGGGGAATGTAAACAGATGCGCAAGAAGCGCTGAAATAATATCCCTAAATGGTAAAAGTTTGCAAGTATATTTTGGGGATTACACAGCAGGGTGGCGACAAAGTTAACAACTTTGATGTGGAATGCCCTGTAATAGCTCTTGGGCGGTGTGCCTTTTATCGCCTAGGCTCAGCAGTTTCAGCACCGCCTGCTGTCGCTTAGCGACGGCACTGCTGCTGTGCCTAGAGCTACCGACTGATGGCGCCATGCCCACGGATGGTAATTCGGAGGAGGAGGAGGTGGAGGAGGGGTGGGAGGAGGTATAGTAGGCCTTTGAGACCTGGACCGAGGTAGGCCCCGCAATTCTCTGCGTCGGCAGTATATGACCAGCCCCAGGGTCAGACTCGGTCCCAGCCTGCACCAAGTTAAGTGTAGTAGCGTTCTTATAAGTTTGGGATATGGCGGGTGAGGGGAATGTAAACAGATGCGCAAGAAGCGCATGATGCGCATGGAGCTGGCGCTCCGCTGCCAGGCGAGCTTTCGCCAATTCAAGCCCCTGTCTCTAGGCTACTCCCCAAACAGCACTTCTAAGAACCTTTTGTATAAGATCAAGTGTAGTAGCGTTCTTATAAGTTTAGGATATGCCGGGTGAGGGGAATGTAAACAGATGCGCAAGAAGCGCATGATGCGCATGGAGCTGGCGCTCCGCTGCCAGGCGAGCTTTCGCCAATTCAAGCCCCTGTCTCTAGGCTACTCCCCAAACAGCACTTCTAAGAACCTTTTGTATAAGATCAAGTGTAGTAGCGTTCTTATAAGTTTAGGATATGCCGGGTGAGGGGAATGTAAACAGATGCGCAAGAAGCGCTGAAATAATATCCCTAAATGGTAAAAGTTTGCCAGTATATTTTGTGGATAACACAGCAGGGTGGCGACAAAGTTAACAACTTTGATGTGGAATCCATGAAAACAACCCAAATTTCTGCCTGACACACCTCGTTTGATAAAGGGACGATGTATGGAGGCAGCTATATGGACGACTTTTGGAGGTAGCAATGGAGACAACGTGTGGAGGCTGCTATGGAGACAATTTAATTTGGATAGTGCCTGTATGTGGCAGTCCCAAACATTTTTCAAACCAGAGGAGCAGGTAGGTGGCCCTCCAGTAAAATGGAATAGATTGAGTGCCTGTATGTGGCAGTCCCAAAAATGTTTCAAACCAGAGGAGCAGGTAGGTGGCCCTGCAGTAAAATGGAATAGATTGAGTGCCTGTATGTGGCAGTCCCAAAAATTTTTCAAACCAGAGGAGCAGGTAGGTGGCCCTCCAGTAAAATGGAATAGATTGAGTGCCTGTATGTGGCAGTCCCAAAAATGTTTCAAACCAGAGGAGCAGGTAGGTGGCCCTGCAGTAAAATGGAATAGATTGAGTGCCTGTATGTGGCAGTCCCAAAAATTTTTCAAACCAGAGGAGCAGGTAGGTGGCCCTCCAGTAAAATGGAATAGATTGAGTGCCTGTATGTGGCAGTCCCAAAAATGTTTCAAACCAGAGGAGCAGGTAGGTGGCCCTGCAGTAAAATGGAATAGATTGAGTGCCTGTATGTGGCAGTCCCAAAAATTTTTCAAACCAGAGGAGCAGGTAGGTGGCCCTCCAGTAAAATGGAATAGATTGAGTGCCTGTATGTGGCAGTCCCAAAAATGTTTCAAACCAGAGGAGCAGGTAGGTGGCCCTGCAGTAAAATGGAATAGATTGAGTGCCTGTATGTGGCACTCACAAAAATTGTTTCAAACAGAGGACCGGGTAGGTGGCCCTCCAGAAAAATTAAATGCATGAAGTACTATAGCAAGAGCCAGTGGGCCCTGTCAAAAAATAGCCATTTTCCTCTGCTTTACTGTACAAAGAGGAGGAGAAGGAGGAAAATGAGGAGGAGGAGGAGTGGATCAATTATTCAGGTTGAGCTTCCTTCACCTGGTGGAGATTGGAAATTCTGAGAAATCCAGCCTTTATTCATTTTAATAAGCGTCAGCCTGTCAGCGCTGTCAGTCGACAGGCGTGTACGCTTATCGGTGATGATGCCACCAGCTGCACTGAAAACCCGCTCGGACAAGACGCTAGCGGCAGGGCAGGCAAGAACCTCCAAGGCGTACAGCGCCAGTTCGTGCCACATGTCCAGCTTTGAAACCCAGTAGTTGTAGGGAGCTGTGTGATCATTTAGGACGATGGTATGGTCAGCTACGTACTCCCTCACCATCTTTCTGTAAAGATCAGCCCTACTCTGCCGAGACTGGGGACAGGTGACAGTGTCTTGCTGGGGTGACATAAAGCTGGCAAAAGCCTTGTAAAGCGTACCCTTGCCAGTGCTGGACAAGCTGCCTGCTCGCCTACTCTCCCTCGCTACTTGTCCCGCAGAACTACGCACTCTGCCGCTAGCGCTGTCAGAAGGGAAATACTGTTTCAGCTTGTGCACCAGGGCCTGCTGGTATTCATGCATTCTCACACTCCTTTCCTCTGCAGGGATGAGAGTGGAAAGATTTTGCTTGTACCGTGGGTCCAGGAGAGTGAACACCCAGTAATCGGTGCTGGAATAAATTCTTTGAACGCGAGGGTCACGGGATAGGCAGCCTAGCATGAAATCTGCCATATGCGCCAGAGTACCAACGTGTAAGAATTCACTCCCCTCACTGGCCTGACTGTCCATTTCCTCCTCCTCCAACTCCTCCAACTCCTCTTCTTCTGCCCATACACGCTGAACAGTAAAGGACTCAACAATGGTCCCCTCTTGTGTCTCGCCAACATTCTCCTCCTCTTCCTCCTCATCCTCCTCCACCTCCTCCGATATGCGCTGAGAAACAGACCTGAGGGTGCTTTGGCTATCAACAAGGGAATATTCTTCCCCTGTCTCTTGTGACGAGCGCAAAGCTTCCGACTTCATGCTGACCAGAGAGTTTTTCAACAGGCCAAGCAGCGGGATGGTGAGGCTGATGATGGCGGCATCGCCACTGACCATCTGTGTTGACTCCTCAAAGTTACTCAGCACCTGACAGATATCAGACATCCACGTCCACTCCTCATTGTAGACTTGAGGAAGCTGACTGACCTGACTACCAGTTCTGGTGGAAGTTGACATCTGGCAGTCTACAATCGCTCGGCGCTGCTGGTAAACTCTGGATAACATGGTCAGTGTTGAATTCCACCTCGTGGGCACGTCGCACAACAGTCGGTGAGCGGGCAGTTGGAGGCGGCGCTGCGCTGCCCTGAGAGTGGCAGCATCTGGGCTGGACTTCCTGAAATGCGCACAGATGCGGCGCACCTTCGTGAGCAAATCAGACAGATTGGGGTATGTCTTGAGGAAACGCTGAACTATCAGATTTAACACATGGGCCAGGCATGGCACATGTGTCAGTCTGCCGAGTTGCAGAGCCGCCACCAGGTTACGGCCGTTGTCACACACAACCATTCCCGGCTTGAGGTTCAGCGGTGCCAGCCACAGATCAGTCTGCGCCGTGATGCCCTGTAATAGTTCTTGGGCGGTGTGCCTTTTGTCGCCTAGGCTCAGCAGTTTGAGCACCGCCTGCTGTCGCTTAGCGACGGCACTGCTGCTGTGCCTAGAGCTACCGACTGATGGCGCCGTGCCCACGGATGGTAGTTCGGAGGAGGAGGTGGAGGAGGGGTGGGAGGAGGAGGAGGCATAGTAGGCCTGAAACACCTGGACCGAGGTAGGCCCCGCAATCCTCGGCGTCGGCAGTATATGAGCAGCCCCAGGGTCAGACTCGGTCCCAGCCTCCACCAAGTTAACCCAATGTGCCGTCAGAGATATATAGTGGCCCTGCCCGGCAGCACTCGTCCACGTGTCCGTGGTCAGGTGGACCTTGTCAGAAACGGCGTTGGTCAGGGCACGGATTATGTTGTCTGACACGTGCTGGTGCAGGGCTGGGACGGCACATCGGGAAAAGTAGTGGCGGCTGGGGACCGAATACCGAGGGGCGGCCGCCGCCATGAGGTTGCGAAAGGCCTCGGTCTCTACTAGCCTATAGGGCAGCATCTCCAGGCTAAGCAATCTGGAGATGTGCACATTAAGGGCTTGGGCGTGCGGGTGGGTTGCAATATATTTGCGTTTCCGCTCCAGCGTCTGGGGTATGGAGAGCTGAACGCTGGTGGATGCTGTGGAGGATCGTGGAGGCGACGATGGGGTTTTTGTGCCAGGGTCCTGGGCAGGGGGCTGACTAGCAGCTGACACAGGGGAAGGAGCAGTGGTGTGCACGGCCGGAGGTGAACGGGCTTGTTGCCACTGAGTGGGGTGCTTAGCATTCATATGCCTGCGCATACTGGTGGTAGTTAAGCTAGTAGTGGTGGAACCCCTGCTGAGCCTGGTTTGGCAAATGTTGCACACCACAGTCCGTCGGTCATCCGGTGTTTCCTTAAAGAACCTCCACACTTCTGAAGATCTAGCCCTCGCCGCAAGAGCCCTCACCACGGGAGCTTCACTAGTTGACAGTGGCGCTGATGCACCAGCTCTGGCCCTGCCTCTCCGTCTGGCCCCACCACTGCCTCTTCCAACCTGTTCAGGTCGAGGACTCTCCTCCGTCTCAGAAGCACTGTGTTCACCCGGCCTCTCAACCCAGCTTGGGTCTGTCACCTCATCATCCTCCGATCCCTCAGTCTGCTCCCCCCTCGGACTTCCTGCCCTGACAACAACTTCCCCACTGTCTGACAACCGTGTCTCCTCATCGTCGGACACCTCTTTACACACTTCCACTACGTCAAGAAGGTCATCATCACCCACAGACTGTGACTGGTGGAAAACCTGGGCATCGGAAAATTGCTCAGCAGCAACCGGACAAGTGGTTTGTGACTGTGGGAAGGGTCCAGAAAACAGTTCCTCAGAGTATGCCGGTTCAAATGCCAAATTTTCCTGGGAGGGGGCAGACTGGGGGGGAGGAGGCTGAGGTGCAGGAGCTGGAGGAGTGGGGATTTCGGTGACATGGGTGGACTGCGTGGAAGACTGACTGGTGGTGGACAAATTGCTCGAAGCATTGTCAGCAATCCACGACATCACCTGTTCGCACTGTTCTGGCCTCAACAGTGCTCTACCACGAGTCCCAGTAACTTCAGACATGAACCTAGGGAGTGTAGCTCTGCGGCGTTCCCCTGCTCCCTCATCAGCAGGTGGTGTCTCACCCCGCCCAGGACCACGGCCTCTGACCCCTGCAGTAGTTGGACGCCCTCGTCCCCGCCCTCGTCCTCTACCCCTAGCCCTCGGGTTAAACATTTTTAAAATGAGAGTTATAACTTTTTTGTTTTTTTTACTTCTTTTTGTTTTTTTTGGTGTTTTTTTTTTTTTTTTTTTTTTTTTTTGTGTTTTTTGTTTTTTTTTGAGTTTTTAAAACCAAACAATCCTATCCTATTGCTATGGCTATTTTCTAGCCAAGTATCAAAGGAAGCACACTACTATGCCAGATGAGATGACACTGAGTTATTGCCTAATAGAAATCCAACCCCTACTGAATTTTGCCACTTCGGCCTTTGCTATGGATATGTGCGCCACTAAGCGCAGAACACAGCGGTCGCAAGTCTCACTACAAATTGCTCAGAATTGGCAAGTACATGCACTGCAGAAACTACAGCCACCAGCAGATCAACCAGAAATCAAATATATAGAACGCTACTGTAGGCTTCAAGAAGCTGTTTGTATTCTCCTATGGCTATTTTCTAGCCAAGTATCAAAGGAAGCACAGTACTATGCCGGATGAGATGACACTGAGTTATTGCCTAATAGAAATCCAACCCCTACTGAATTTTGCCACTTCAGCCTTTGCTATGGATATGTGCGCCACTAAGCGCAGAACACAGCGGTCGCAAGTCTCACTACAAATTGCTCAGAATTGGCAAGTACATGCACTGCAGAAACTACAGCCACCAGCAGATCAACCAGAAATCAAATATATAGAACGCTACTGTAGGCTTCAAGAAGCTGTTTGTATTCTCCTATGGCTATTTTCTAGCCAAGTATCAAAGGAAGCACACTACTATGCCAGATGAGATGACACTGAGTTATTGCCTAATAGAAATCCAACCCCTACTGAATTTTGCCACTTCGGCCTTTGCTATGGATATGTGTGCCACTAAGCGCAGAACACAGCGGTCGCAAGTCTCACTACAAATTGCTCAGAATTGGCAAGTACATGCACTGCAGAAACTACAGCCACCAGCAGATCAACCAGAAATCAAATATATAGAACGCTACTGTAGGCTTCAAGAAGCTGTTTGTATTCTCCTATGGCTATTTTCTAGCCAAGTATCAAAGGAAGCACAGTACTATGCCAGATGAGATGACACTGAGTTATTGCCTAATAGAAATCCAACCCCTACTGAATTTTCCCACTTCGGTCTTTGCTATGGATATGTGTGCCACTAAGAGCTAAACACAACGGTAGCAAGTCCCCCTGCTAATTCCTCACAAAATGGTAAAAGATGCAAATTAAAATAAAAAAAGTAGAACGTTATTGTAGCCCTAAGAAGGGCTGTTGGGTTCTTGTACAATCACTCCTGCCTAACAGTAAGCTAATAGAACACCCTAACGCTTTCCCTGAGCAGCAGCAGCTCTCTCCCTAGCGGCCTCCAGAGACAGAATGATCCGAGCAGCGCGGCCAGCGGCTAGTCTATCCCAGGGTCACCTGATCTGGCCAGCCAACCACTGCTATTGACGTGTAAGGGTACCACGTCATGCTGGGTGGAGTGCAGAGTCTCCTGGCTTGTGATTGGCTCTGTTTCTGGCCGCCAAAAAGCAAAACGGCGGGAGCTGCCATTTTCTCGAGCGGGCGAAGTATTCGTCCGAGTAACGAGCAGTTTCGAGTACCCTAATGCTCGACCGAGCATCAAGCTCGGACGAGCATGTTCGCTCATCTCTAGTAGTAATCTTGGTTCTGGGTCTGTGTACATGTAGTAATCTTGGTTCTGATCCTGTGTACATGTAATAGTTTTGGTTCTGGTCCTGTGTACATGTAGTAGTCTTGGTTCTGGTCCTGTGTACATGTAGTAATCTTGGTTCTGGGTCTGTGTACATGTAGTAGTCGTGGTTCTGGTCCTGTGTACATGTAGTAATCTTGGTTCTGGTCCTGTGTACATGTCGTAATCTTGGTTCTGGTCCTGTGTACATGTAGTAATCATGGTTCTGATCCTGTGTACATGTAGTAATCTTGGTTCTGGTCCTGTGTACATGTAGTAATCTTGGTTCTGGTCCTGTGCACATGTAGTAATCTTGTTTCTGGTCCTGTGTACATGTAGTAATCTTGGTTCTGGTCCTGTGTACATGTAGTAATCTTGGTTCTGGTCCTGTGTACATGTAGTAATCTTGGTTCTGGTCCTGTGTACATGTAGTAGTCTTGGTTCTGGTCCTGTGTACATGTAGTAATCTTGGTTCTGGGTCTGTGTACATGTAGTAATCTTGGTTCTGATCCTGTGTACATGTAATAGTTTTGGTTCTGGTCCTGTGTACATGTAGTAGTCTTGGTTCTGGTCCTGTGTACATGTAGTAATCTTGGTTCTGGGTCTGTGTACATGTAGTAGTCTTGGTTCTGGTCCTGTGTACATGTAGTAATCTTGGTTCTGGTCCTGTGTACATGTCGTAATCTTGGTTCTGGTCCTGTGTACATGTAGTAATCATAGTTCTGATCCTGTGTACATGTAGTAATCTCAGTTCTGATCCTGTGTACATGTAGTAATCTTGGTTCTGTTCCTGTGTACATGTAGTAGTCTTGGTTCTGGTCCTGTGTACATGTAGTAATCTTGGTTCTGGGTCTGTGTACATGTAGTAGTCTTGGTTCTGGTCCTGTGTACATGTAGTAATCTTGGTTCTGGTCCTGTGTACATGTAGTAATCTTGGTTCTGGTCCGGTGTACATGTAGTAATCTTGGTTCTGTTCCTGTGTACATGTAGTAATCTTGGTTCTGGTCCTGTGTACATGTAGCAATCTTGGTTCTGGGTCTGTGTACATGTAGTAGTCTTGGTTCTGGTCCTGTGTACATGTAGTAATCTTGGTTCTGGTCCTGTGTACATGTAGTAGTCTTGGTTCTGGTCCTGTGTACATGTAGTAATCTTGGTTCTGGGTCTGTGTACATGTAGTAGTCTTGGTTCTGGTCCTGCGTACATGTAGTAATCTTGGTTATGGTCCTGTGTACATGTAGTAATCTTGGTTCTGATCCTGTGTACATGTAGTCATCTTGTTTATGGTTCTGTGCACATCTAGTAATCTTGGTTCTGGTCCTGTGTACATGTAGTAATCTTGGTTCTGGTCCTGTGTACATGTAGTAGTCTTGGTTCTGGTCCTGTGTACATGTAGTAATCTTGGTTCTGGGTCTGTGTACATGTAGTAGTCTTGGTTCTGGTCCTGCGTACATGTAGTAATCTTGGTTATGGTCCTGTGTACATGTAGTAATCTTGGTTCTGATCCTGTGTACATGTAGTCATCTTGTTTATGGTTCTGTGCACATCTAGTAATCTTGGTTCTGGTCCTGTGTACATGTAGTAATCTTGGTTCTGGTCCTGTGTACATGTAGTAATCTTGGTTCTGGTCCTGTGTATATGTAGTAATCTTGGTTCTGGTCCTGTGTACATGTAGTAATCTTGGTTCTGGTTCTATGCACATGTAGTGTTTCTGGTCCTGTGTAAATGTAGTTATCTTGGTTCTGGTCCTGTGTATATGTAGTAATCTTGGTTCTGGTCCTGTGTACATGTAGTAATCTTGGTTCTGGTTCTATGCACATGTAGTGTTTCTGGTCCTGTGTAAATGTAGTAATCTTGGTTCTGGTGCTGTGTATATGTAGTAATCTTGGTTCTGGTCCTGTGTACATGTAGTTATCTTGGTTCTGGTCCTGTGTACATGTAGTAATCTTGGTTCTGGTCCTGTGTACATGTTGTAATCTTGGTACTGGTCCTGTGCACATGTAGTAATCTTGGTTCTGGTCCTGTGTACATGTAGTAGTCTTGGTTCTGGTTCTATGCACATGTAGTGTTTCTGGTCCTGTGTACATGTAGTAGTCTTGGTTCTGGTCCTGTGTACATGTAGTAATCTTGGTTCTGGTCCTGTGTACATGTAGTAATCTTGGTTCTGGTCCTGTGTACATGTTGTAATCTTGGTTCTGGTCCTGTGCACATGTAGTAATCTTGGTTCTGGTTCTATGCACATGTAGTGTTTCTGGTCCTGTGTAAATGTAGTTATCTTGGTTCTGGTCCTGTGTATATGTAGTAGTCTTGGTTCTGGTCCTGTGTACATGTAGTAATCTTGGTTCTGGTCCTGTGTACATGTAGTAATCTTGGTTCTGGTCCTGTGTACATGTAGTAATCTTGGTTCTGGTCCTGTGTACATGTAGTAATCTTGGTTCTGGTCCTGTGTACATGTAGTAATCTTGGTTCTGGTCCTGTGTACATGTAGTAATCTTGGTTCTGGTCCTGTGTACATGTAGTAATCTTGGTCCTGACCCTGTGTATATGAAGTGATCTTGGTTCTGGTCCTGTGTACATGTAGTAATCTTGGTCCTGACCCTGTGTATATGAAGTAATCTTGGTTCTGGTCCTGTGTACATGTAGTAATCTTGGTTCTGGTCCTGTGTATATGTAGTAATCTTGGTTCTGGTCCTGTGTACATGTAGTAATCTTGGTTCTGGTCCTGTGTATATGTAGTAATCTTGGTTCTGGGTCTGTGTACATGTAGTAATCTTGGTTCTGGTCCTGTGTACATGTAGTAATCTTGGTTCTGGTCCTGTGTATATGTAGTAATCTTGGTTCTGGGTCTGTGTACATGTAGTAATCTTGGTTCTGGTCCTGTGTACATGTAGTAATCTTGGTTCTGGTCCTGTGTACATGTAGTAATCTTGGTTCTGGTCCTGTGTAAATGTAGTAATCTTGGTCCTGACCCTGTGTATATGAAGTAATCTTGGTTCTGGTCCTGTGTACATGTAGTAATCTTGGTTCTGATCCTGTGTACATGTAGTAATCTTGGTTCTGGTCCTGTGTATATGTAGTAATCTTTGTTCTGGTCCTGTGTACATGTAGTAATCTTGGTTCTGGTCCTGTGTACATGTAGTAGTCTTGGTTCTGGTCCTGTGTACATGTAGTAATCTTGGTCCTGACCCTGTGTATATGAAGTAATCTTGGTTCTGGTCCTGTGTACATGTAGTAATCTTGGTTCTGGTCCTGTGTACATGTAGTAATCTTGGTTCTGGTCCTGTGTACATGTAGTAATCTTGGCAGCTACAACCGGCAATAATAATTGGAATGATAATAATATTTATGGGAATGTTCTGTAAGAACCACTTGCATCTTCAGACCAAATCAGTTATTGCCGAAAAGTTATCAAATTGTCAATGGTAAAAAGACTCTACTACACATAGAACATAAACCTAGACATACACGTAAGTACTCAACAATACACATAGTACACAACACTACACAACATACATAACACTACATATAGTACATAACACTACACATAGTACATAACACTACATATAGTACACAACACTACACAGAGTACATAACCCTAGAAATACAAGTAGTACTCAACAATACACATAATGCACAAGCCTCCACAAAGTACACAACACTACACATTGTACAAAACACTACACATAGTACATAACACTACACATTGTACACAACACTACACATTGTACACAACACTACACATTGTACAAAACACTACACATAGTACATAACACTACACATAGTACATAACACTACACATAGTACATAACAGTACACATAGTACACAACACTACACATAGTACACAACACTACACAGAGTACATAACACTACACATAGTACACAACACTACACATAGTACATAACACTACACATAGTACATAACACTACACATAGTACATAACACTACACACAGTACATAACACTACACATAGTATATAACACTACACATAGTACATAACACTACACATAGTACACAACACTACACATAGTACATAACACTACACATAGTACATAACACTACACACAGTACATAACACTACACATAGTATATAACACTACACATAGTACATAACACTACACATAGTACATAACACTACACACAGTACATAACACTACACATAGTATATAACACTACACATAGTATATAACACTACACATAGTATATAACACATAGTACATAGCGTCGGTGATATAGCACTTACTGTAGTGGTTGGTCGTGTTGCAGTTCTCCTCGTTGCAGCGCTGAACGTTCAGTCTTAATTCTTTGTCAACAAAGTCTGAAACATAAGACTCCGCGCTGCAGCGGAAGCCAAGATCTCAGACTCGTGTAATGGACTGATCCTTCTTTCCCTGGAGAAGGTAAGAGGTTTTATATTAGAAATGAATTGAGTCACATTAATGTCTAATCATCTCGGGTTCTGGACCCTTCTCTCCCCACATCACTAAAGCCCAATCTCACTAGGAGAACATAGTCCACTAAATGTATCACCGGCATCCGAAATAACAAGTTACTGTCACATTATTATCATCCTAAGTCACAATACATTGAAAAGGAAATGGTAGAAGACACCTAGTAATACTCCAACTAGTCCAACTACTAATACTCCAAAGGTCCAGCTAGTAATACTCCAACTAGTCCAACTAGTAATACTCCAACTAGTCCAACTACTAATACTCCAAAGGTCCAACTAGTAATACTCCAACTAGTCCAACTAGTAATACTCCAAAAGTCCAACTAGTAATACTCCAAAGGTCAAACTAGTAATACTCCAAATGTCCAACTAGTAATATTCCAAAAGTCCAACTAGTAATACTCCAACTAGTCCAACTACTAATACTCCAAAGGTCCAGCTAGTAATACTCCAACTACTCCAACTAGTAATACTCCAACTAGTCCAACTACTAATACTCCAAAAGTCCAACTAGTAATACTCCAAAAAGTCCAACTAGTAATACTCCAAAGGTCCAACTAGTAATACTCCAACTAGTCCAACTAGTAATACTCCAAAAGTCCAACTAGTAATACTCCAAAGGTCCAGCTAGTAATACTCCAAAGGTCCAGCTAGTAATGCTCCAACTCGTCCAACTAGTGATACTCCAAAAGTCCAACTAGTACTACTCCAAAAAGTCCAACTAGTAATACTCCAAAGGTCAAACTAGTAATACTCCAACTAGTCCAACTAGTAATACTCCAAAAGTCCAACTAGTAATACTCCAAAGGTCAAACTAGTAATACTCCAAATGTCCAACTAGTAATATTCCAAAAGTCCAACTAGTAATACTCCAACTAGTCCAACTACTAATACTCCAAAGGTCCAGCTAGTAATACTCCAACTACTCCAACTAGTAATACTCCAACTACTCCAACTACTAATAATCCAAAAGTCCAACTAGTAATACTCCAAAGGTCAAAATAGTAATACTCCAAAAGTCCAACTAGTAATACTCCAAAGGTCCAGCTAGTAATACTCCAAAGGTCCAGCTAGTAATACTCCAAAGGTCCAGATAGTAATACTCCAAAGGTCCAGCTAGTAATACTCCAAAGGTCCAGCTAGTAATGCTCCAACTCGTCCAACTAGTGATACTCCAAAAGTCCAACTAGTAATACTCCAAAAGTCCAACTAGTAATACTCCAAAGGTCAAAATAGTAATACTCCAAAAGTCCAACTAGTAATACTCCAAAGGTCCAGCTAGTAATACTCCAAAGGTCCAGCTAGTAATGCTCCAACTCGTCCAACTAGTGATACTCCAAAAGTCCAACTAGTAATACTCCAAAAGTCCAACTAGTAATACTCCAAAAGTCCAACTAGTAATACTCCAAAGGTCCAACTAGTAATTCTCCAACTAGTCCAACTAGTAATACTCCAAAAGTCCAACTAGTAATACTCCAAAGGTCCAACTAGTAATACTCCAACTAGTCCAACTAGTAATACTCCAAAAGTCCAACTAGTAATACTCCAAAGGTCAAAATAGTAATACTCCAAAAGTCCAACTAGTAATACTCCAAAGGTCCAGCTATCAATACTCCAAAGGTCCAGCTAGTAATACTCCAAAGGTCCAGCTAGTAATGCTCCAACTCGTCCAACTAGTGATACTCCAAAAGTCCAACTAGTAATACTCCAAAAGTCCAACTAGTAATACTCCAAAGGTCAAAATAGTAATACTCTTAAAGTCCAACTAGTAATACTCCAAAGGTCCAGCTAGTAATACTCCAAAGGTCCAGCTAGTAATACTCCAAAGGTCCAGCAAGTAATGCTCCAACTCGTCCAACTAGTGATACTCCAAAAGTCCAACTAGTAATACTCCAAAAGTCCAACTAGTAATACTCCAAAGGTCAAAATAGTAATACTCCAAAAGTCCAACTAGTAATACTCCAAAGGTCCAGCTAGTAATACTCCAAAAGTCCAACTAGTAATACTCCAAAGGTCAAACTAGTAATACTCCAAATGTCCAACTAGTAATATTCCAAAAGTCCAACTAGTAATACTCCAACTAGTCCAACTACTAATACTCCAAAGGTCCAGCTAGTAATACTCCAACTACTCTAACTAGTAATACTCCAACTACTCCAACTACTAATAATCCAAAAGTCCAACTAGTAATACTCCAAAGGTCAAAATAGTAATACTCCAAAAGTCCAACTAGTAATACTCCAAAGGTCCAGCTAGTAATACTCCAAAGGTCCAGCTAGTAATGCTCCAACTCGTCCAACTAGTGATACTCCAAAAGTCCAAAATAGTAATACTCCAAAAGTCCAACTAGTAATACTCCAAAGGTCAAAATAATAATACTCCAAAAGTCCAACTAGTAATACTCCAAAAGCCAAACTAGTAATACTCCAAAGGTCAAAATAGTAATACTCCAAAAGTCCAACTAGTAATACTCCAAAGGTCCAGCTAGTAATACTCCAAAGGTCCAACTAGTAATACTCCAAAAGTCCAACTAGTAATACTCCAAAAGTCCAACTAGTAATACTCCAAAGGTCCAACTAGTAATTCTCCAACTAGTCCAACTAGTAATACTCCAAAAGTCCAACTAGTAATACTCCAAAGGTCCAACTAGTAATACTCCAAATGTCCAACTAGTAATATTCCAAAAGTCCAACTAGTAATACTCCAAAGGTCCAACTAGTAATACTCCAGAGGTCAAACTAGTAATCCTCCAAAAGTCCAACTAGTAATACTCCAAAGGTCCTGCTAGTAATACTCCAAAGGTCCAACTAGTAATACTCCAAAGGTCCAATTAGTAATAGTCCAACTAGTCCAACTAATAATACTCCAAAGGTCCAACTAGTAATACTCCAAAAGTCCAACTAGTAATATTCCAAAGGTCCAACTAGTAATACTCCAAAAGTCCAAATAGTAATACTCCAACTAGTCCAACTAGTAATACTCCAAAAGTCCAACTAGTAATACTCCAAAGGTCCAACTAGTAATACTCCAAATGTCCAACTAGTAATATTCCAAAAGTCCAACTAGTAATACTCCAACTAGTCCAACTACTAATACTCCAAAGGTCCAGCTAGTAATACTCCAACTACTCCAACTAGTAATACTCCAACTAGTCCAACTACTAATACTCCAAAAGTCCAACTAGTAATACTCCAAAAAGTCCAACTAGTAATACTCCAAAGGTCCAACTAGTAATACTCCAACTAGTCCAACTAGTAATACTCCAAAAGTCCAACTAGTAATACTCCAAAGGTCAAACTAGTAATACTCCAAATGTCCAACTAGTAATATTCCAAAAGTCCAACTAGTAATACTCCAAATGTCCAACTAGTAATATTCCAAAAGTCCAACTAGTAATACTCCAACTAGTCCAACTACTAATACTCCAAAGGTCCAGCTAGTAATACTCCAACTACTCCAACTAGTAATACTCCAACTACTCCAACTACTAATAATCCAAAAGTCCAACTAGTAAAACTCCAAAGGTCAAAATAGTAATACTCCAAAAGTCCAACTAGTAATACTCCAAAGGTCCAGCTAGTAATACTCCAAAGGTCCAGCTAGTAATGCTCCAACTCGTCCAACTAGTGATACTCCAAAAGTCCAACTAGTACTACTCCAAAAAGTCCAACTAGTAATACTCCAAAGGTCAAACTAGTAATACTCCAACTAGTCCAACTAGTAATACTCCAAAAGTCCAACTAGTAATACTCCAAAGGTCAAACTAGTAATACTCCAAATGTCCAACTAGTAATATTCCAAAAGTCCAACTAGTAATACTCCAACTAGTCCAACTACTAATACTCCAAAGGTCCAGCTAGTAATACTCCAACTACTCCAACTAGTAATACTCCAACTACTCCAACTACTAATAATCCAAAAGTCCAACTAGTAATACTCCAAAGGTCAAAATAGTAATACTCCAAAAGTCCAACTAGTAATACTCCAAAGGTCCAGCTAGTAATACTCCAAAGGTCCAGCTAGTAATACTCCAAAGGTCCAGATAGTAATACTCCAAAGGTCCAGCTAGTAATGCTCCAACTCGTCCAACTAGTGATACTCCAAAAGTCCAACTAGTAATACTCCAAAAGTCCAACTAGTAATACTCCAAAGGTCAAAATAGTAATACTCCAAAAGTCCAACTAGTAATACTCCAAAGGTCCAGCTAGTAATACTCCAAAGGTCCAGCTAGTAATGCTCCAACTCGTCCAACTAGTGATACTCCAAAAGTCCAACTAGTAATACTCCAAAAGTCCAACTAGTAATACTCCAAAAGTCCAACTAGTAATACTCCAAAGGTCCAACTAGTAATTCTCCAACTAGTCCAACTAGTAATACTCCAAAAGTCCAACTAGTAATACTCCAAAGGTCCAACTAGTAATACTCCAACTAGTCCAACTAGTAATACTCCAAAAGTCCAACTAGTAATACTCCAAAGGTCAAAATAGTAATACTCCAAAAGTCCAACTAGTAATACTCCAAAGGTCCAGCTATCAATACTCCAAAGGTCCAGCTAGTAATACTCCAAAGGTCCAGCTAGTAATGCTCCAACTCGTCCAACTAGTGATACTCCAAAAGTCCAACTAGTAATACTCCAAAAGTCCAACTAGTAATACTCCAAAGGTCAAAATAGTAATACTCTTAAAGTCCAACTAGTAATACTCCAAAGGTCCAGCTAGTAATACTCCAAAGGTCCAGCTAGTAATACTCCAAAGGTCCAGCAAGTAATGCTCCAACTCGTCCAACTAGTGATACTCCAAAAGTCCAACTAGTAATACTCCAAAAGTCCAACTAGTAATACTCCAAAGGTCAAACTAGTAATACTCCAAAAGTCCAACTAGTAATACTCCAAAGGTCCAGCTAGTAATACTCCAAAAGTCCAACTAGTAATACTCCAAAGGTCAAACTAGTAATACTCCAAATGTCCAACTAGTAATATTCCAAAAGTCCAACTAGTAATACTCCAACTAGTCCAACTACTAATACTCCAAAGGTCCAGCTAGTAATACTCCAACTACTCTAACTAGTAATACTCCAACTACTCCAACTACTAATAATCCAAAAGTCCAACTAGTAATACTCCAAAGGTCAAAATAGTAATACTCCAAAAGTCCAACTAGTAATACTCCAAAGGTCCAGCTAGTAATACTCCAAAGGTCCAGCTAGTAATGCTCCAACTCGTCCAACTAGTGATACTCCAAAAGTCCAAAATAGTAATACTCCAAAAGTCCAACTAGTAATACTCCAAAGGTCAAAATAATAATACTCCAAAAGTCCAACTAGTAATACTCCAAAAGCCAAACTAGTAATACTCCAAAGGTCAAAATAGTAATACTCCAAAAGTCCAACTAGTAATACTCCAAAGGTCCAGCTAGTAATACTCCAAAGGTCCAACTAGTAATACTCCAAAAGTCCAACTAGTAATACTCCAAAAGTCCAACTAGTAATACTCCAAAGGTCCAACTAGTAATTCTCCAACTAGTCCAACTAGTAATACTCCAAAAGTCCAACTAGTAATACTCCAAAGGTCCAACTAGTAATACTCCAAATGTCCAACTAGTAATATTCCAAAAGTCCAACTAGTAATACTCCAAAGGTCCAACTAGTAATACTCCAGAGGTCAAACTAGTAATCCTCCAAAAGTCCAACTAGTAATACTCCAAAGGTCCTGCTAGTAATACTCCAAAGGTCCAACTAGTAATACTCCAAAGGTCCAATTAGTAATAGTCCAACTAGTCCAACTAATAATACTCCAAAGGTCCAACTAGTAATACTCCAAAAGTCCAACTAGTAATATTCCAAAGGTCCAACTAGTAATACTCCAAAAGTCCAAATAGTAATACTCCAACTAGTCCAACTAGTAATACTCCAAAAGTCCAACTAGTAATACTCCAAAGGTCCAACTAGTAATACTCCAAATGTCCAACTAGTAATATTCCAAAAGTCCAACTAGTAATACTCCAAAGGTCCAACTAGTAATACTCCAAAGGTCCAACTAGTAATGCTCCAAAAGTCCAACTAGTAATAGTCCAACTAGTCCAACTAATAATACTCCAAAGGTCCAACTAGTAATACTCCAAAAGTCCAACTAGTAATACTCCAAAGGTCCAACTAGTAATACTCCAAAAGTCCAACTAGTAATACTCCAAAAGTCCAACTAGTAATACTCCAACTCGTCCAACTAGTCATACTCCAAAGGTCCAGCTAGAAATTGTCCAAAAGTCCAACTAGTAATACTCCAACTAGTCCAACTAGTAATACTCCAAAGGTCCAACTAGTAATACTCCAAAGGTCCAACTAGTAATAGTCCAACTAGTCCAACTAATAATACTCCAAAGGTCCAATTAGTAATACTCCAAAAGTCCAACTAGTAATATTCCAAAGGTCCAACTAGTAATACTCCAAAAGTCCAACTAGTAATACTCCAACTAGTCCAACTAGTAATACTCCAAAAGTCCAACTAGTAATACTCCAAAGGTCCAACTAGTAATACTCCAAATGTCCAACTAGTAATATTCCAGAAGTCCAACTAGTAATACTCCAAAGGTCCAACTAGTAATGCTCCAAAAGTCCAACTAGTAATACTCCAAAGGTCCTGCTAGTAATACTCCAAAGGTCCAACTAGTAATACTCCAAAGGTCCAACTAGTAATAGTCCAACTAGTCCAACTAATAATATTCCAAAGGTCCAGCTAGTAATACTCCAAAGGTCCAGCTAGTAATTCTCCAAAAGTCCAACTAGTAATACTTCAAAAGTCCAACTAGTAATACTTCAAAGGTCCAGCTAGTAATACTCCAAAGGTCCAGTTAGTAATTCTCCAAAAGTCCAACTAGTAATACTCCAACTAATCCAACTAGTAATACTCCAAAGGTCCAGCTAGTAATTCTCCAAAAGTCCAACTAGTAATACTCCAACTAGTCCAACTAGTAATACTCCAAAAGTCCAACTAGTAATACTCCAACTAGTCCAACTAGTAATACTCCAAAAGTCCAACTAGTAATACTCCAAAGGTCCAACTAGTAATACTCCAAATGTCCAACTAGTAATACTCCAAAAGTCCAACTAGTAATACTCCAACTAGCCCAACTAGTAATACTCCAACTAGTCCAACTAGTAATACTCCAAAGGTCCAGCTAGTAATTCTCCAAAAGTCCAACTAGTAATACTCCAACTAGTCCAACTAGTAATACTCCAAAGGTCCAACTAGTAATACTCCAAAGGTCCAACTAGTAATAGTCCAACTAGTCCAACTAATAATACTCCAAAGGTCCAACTAGTAATACTCCAAAAGTCCAACTAGTAATATTCCAAAGGTCCAACTAGTAATACTCCAACAAGTCCAACTAGTAATACTCCAAAGGTCCAGCTAGTAATTCTCCAAAAGTCCAACTAGTAATACTCCAACTAGTCCAACTAGTAATACTCCAAAGGTCCAGCTAGTAATACTCCAAAGGTCCAGCTAGTAATTCTCCAAAAGTCCAACTAGTAATACTCCAACTAGCCCAACCAGTAATACTCCAAAGGTCCAGCTAGTAATACTCCAAAGGTCCAGCTAGTAATTCTCCAAAGGTGCAGCTAGTAATTCTCCAAAGGTCCAACTAATAATACTCCAAAAGTCCAACTAGTAATACTCCATAAGTCCAACTAGTAATACTCCAACTAGTCCAACTACTAATACTCCAAAGGTCCAGCTAGTAATTCTCCAACTACTCTGACTAGTAATACTCCAACTACTCCAACTACTAATAATCCAAAAGTCCAACTAGAAATACTCCAAAGGTCAAAATAGTAATACTCCAAAAGTCCAACTAGTAATACTCCAAAGGTCCAGCTAGTAATACTCCAAAGGTCCAGCTAGTAATGCTCCAACTCGTCCAACTAGTGATACTCCAAAAGTCCAACTAGTAATACTCCAAAAGTCCAACTAGAAATACTCCAAAGGTCAAAATAGTAATACTCCAAAAGTCCAACTAGTAATACTCCAAAAGTCCAACTAGTAATACTCCAAAGGTCAAAATAGTAATACTCCAAAAGTCCAACTAGTAATACTACAAAGGTCCAGCTAGTAATACTCCAAAGGTCCAACTAGTAATACTCCAAAAGTCCAACTAGTAATACTCCAAAAGTCCAACTAATAATACTCCAATGGTCCAACTAGTAATTCTCCAACTAGTCCAACTAGTAATACTCCAAAAGTCCAACTAGTAATACTCCAAAGGTCCAACTAGTAATACTCCAAATGTCCAACTAGTAATATTCCAAAAGTCCAACTAGAAATACTCCAAAGGTCCAACTAGTAATACTCCAGAGGTCCAACTAGTAATCCTCCAAAAGTCCAACTGGTAATACTTCAAAGGTCCTGCTAGTAATACTCCAAAGGTCCAACTAGTAATAGTCCAACTAGTCCAACTAATAATACTCCAAAGGTCCAACTAGTAATACTCCAAAAGTCCAACTAGTAATATTCCAAAGGTCCAACTAGTAATACTCCAAAAGTCCAACTAGTAATACTCCAACTAGTCCAACTAGTAATACTCCAAAAGTCGAACTAGTAATACTCCAAAGGTCCAACTAGTAATAGTCCAACAAGTCCAACTAATAATACTCCAAAGGTCCAACTAGTAATACTCCAAAAGTCCAACTAGTAATACTCCAAAGGTCCAGCTAGTAATTCTCCAAAAGTCCAACTAGTAATACTCCAACTAGTCCAACTAGTAATACTCCAAAGGTCCAGCTAGTAATACTCCACAGGTCCAGCTAGTAATTCTCCAAAAGTCCAACTAGTAATACTCCAACTAGCCCAACCAGTAATACTCCAAAGGTCCAGCTAGTAATACTCCAAAGGTCCAGCTAGTAATACTCCAAAAGTCCAACTAGTAATACTCCAACTCGTCCAACTAGTCATACTCCAAAGGTCCAGCTAGTAATTGTCCAAAAGTCCAACTAGTAATACTCCAAAAGTCCAACTAGTAATACTCCAAAGGTCCAACTAGTAATACTCCAAAGGTCCAACTAGTAATAGTCCAACTAGTCCAACTAATAATACTCCAATGGTCCAACTAGTAATTCTCCAACTAGTCCAACTAGTAATACTCCAAAAGTCCAACTAGTAATACTCCAAAGGTCCAACTAGTAATACTCCAAATGTCCAACTAGTAATATTCCAAAAGTCCAACTAGTAATACTCCAAAGGTCCAACTAGTAATACTCCAGAGGTCCAACTAGTAATCCTCCAAAAGTCCAACTGGTAATACTTCAAAGGTCCTGCTAGTAATACTCCAAAGGTCCAACTAGTAATAGTCCAACTAGTCCAACTAATAATACTCCAAAGGTCCAACTAGTAATACTCCAAAAGTCCAACTAGTAATACTCCAACTAGTCCAACTAGTAATACTCCAAAGGTCGAACTAGTAATACTCCAAAGGTCCAACTAGTAATACTCCAAAAGTCCAACTAGTAATACTCCAAAGGTCCAGCTAGTAATTCTCCAAAAGTCCAACTAGTAATACTCCAACTAGTCCAACTAGTAATACTCCAAAGGTCCAGCTAGTAATACTCCACAGGTCCAGCTAGTAATTCTCCAAAAGTCCAACTAGTAATACTCCAACTAGCCCAACCAGTAATACTCCAAAGGTCAAGCTAGTAATACTCCAAAGGTCCAGCTAGTAATACTCCAAAAGTCCAACTAGTAATACTCCAACTCGTCCAACTAGTCATACTCCAAAGGTCCAGCTAGTAATTGTCCAAAAGTCCAACTAGTAATACTCCAAAAGTCCAACTAGTAATACTCCAAAGGTCCAACTAGTAATACTCCAAAGGTCCAACTAGTAATAGTCCAACTAGTCCAACTAATAATACTCCAAAGGTCCAACTAGTAATACTCCAAAAGTCCAACTAGTAATATTCCAAAGGTCCAACTAGTAATACTCCAAAAGTCCAACTAGTAATACTCCAACTAGTCCAACTAGTAATACTCCAAAAGTCCAACTAGTAATACTCCAAAGGTCCAACTAGTAATACTCCAAATGTCCAACTAGTAATATTCCAAAAGTCCAACTAGTAATACTCCAAAGGTCCAACTAGTAATACTCCAGAGGTCCAACTAGTAATCCTCCAAAAGTCCAACTGGTAATACTTCAAAGGTCCTGCTAGTAATACTCCAAAGGTCCAACTAGTAATAGTCCAACTAGTCCAACTAATAATACTCCAAAGGTCCAACTAGTAATACTCCAAAAGTCCAACTAGTAATATTCCAAAGGTCCAACTAGTAATACTCCAAAAGTCCAACTAGTAATACTCCAACTAGTCCAACTAGTAATACTCCAAAAGTCGAACTAGTAATACTCCAAAGGTCCAACTAGTAATAGTCCAACAAGTCCAACTAATAATACTCCAAAGGTCCAACTAGTAATACTCCAAAAGTCCAACTAGTAATACTCCAAAGGTCCAGCTAGTAATTCTCCAAAAGTCCAACTAGTAATACTCCAACTAGTCCAACTAGTAATACTCCAAAGGTCCAGCTAGTAATACTCCACAGGTCCAGCTAGTAATTCTCCAAAAGTCCAACTAGTAATACTCCAACTAGCCCAACCAGTAATACTCCAAAGGTCCAGCTAGTAATACTCCAAAGGTCCAGCTAGTAATACTCCAAAAGTCCAACTAGTAATACTCCAACTCGTCCAACTAGTCATACTCCAAAGGTCCAGCTAGTAATTGTCCAAAAGTCCAACTAGTAATACTCCAAAAGTCCAACTAGTAATACTCCAAAGGTCCAACTAGTAATACTCCAAAGGTCCAACTAGTAATAGTCCAACTAGTCCAACTAATAATACTCCAATGGTCCAACTAGTAATTCTCCAACTAGTCCAACTAGTAATACTCCAAAAGTCCAACTAGTAATACTCCAAAGGTCCAACTAGTAATACTCCAAATGTCCAACTAGTAATATTCCAAAAGTCCAACTAGTAATACTCCAAAGGTCCAACTAGTAATACTCCAGAGGTCCAACTAGTAATCCTCCAAAAGTCCAACTGGTAATACTTCAAAGGTCCTGCTAGTAATACTCCAAAGGTCCAACTAGTAATAGTCCAACTAGTCCAACTAATAATACTCCAAAGGTCCAACTAGTAATACTCCAAAAGTCCAACTAGTAATACTCCAACTAGTCCAACTAGTAATACTCCAAAAGTCGAACTAGTAATACTCCAAAGGTCCAACTAGTAATACTCCAAAAGTCCAACTAGTAATACTCCAAAGGTCCAGCTAGTAATTCTCCAAAAGTCCAACTAGTAATACTCCAACTAGTCCAACTAGTAATACTCCAAAGGTCCAGCTAGTAATACTCCACAGGTCCAGCTAGTAATTCTCCAAAAGTCCAACTAGTAATACTCCAACTAGCCCAACCAGTAATACTCCAAAGGTCAAGCTAGTAATACTCCAAAGGTCCAGCTAGTAATACTCCAAAAGTCCAACTAGTAATACTCCAACTCGTCCAACTAGTCATACTCCAAAGGTCCAGCTAGTAATTGTCCAAAAGTCCAACTAGTAATACTCCAAAAGTCCAACTAGTAATACTCCAAAGGTCCAACTAGTAATACTCCAAATGTCCAACTAGTAATATTCCAGAAGTCCAACTAGTAATACTCCAAAGGTCCAACTAGTAATACTCCAAAGGTCCAACTAGTAATGCTCCAAAAGTCCAACTAGTAATACTCCAAAGGTCCTGCTAGTAATACTCCAAAGGTCCAACTAGTAATACTCCAAAGGTCCAACTAGTAATAGTCCAACTAGTCCAACTAATAATATTCCAAAGGTCCAGCTAGTAATACTCCAAAGGTCCAGCTAGTAATTCTCCAAAAGTCCAACTAGTAATACTTCAAAAGTCCAACTAGTAATACTTCAAAGGTCCAGCTAGTAATACTCCAAAGGTCCAGTTAGTAATTCTCCAAAAGTCCAACTAGTAATACTCCAACTAATCCAACTAGTAATACTCCAAAGGTCCAGCTAGTAATTCTCCAAAAGTCCAACTAGTAATACTCCAACTAGCCCAACCAGTAATACTCCAAAGGTCCAGCTAGTAATACTCCAAAGGTCCAGCTAGTAATTCTCCAAAGGTCCAGCTAGTAATTCTCCAAAGGTCCAACTAATAATACTCCAAAAGTCCAACTAGTAATACTCCATAAGTCCAACTAGTAATACTCCAACTAGTCCAACTACTAATACTCCAAAGGTCCAGCTAGTAATTCTCCAACTACTCTAACTAGTAATACTCCAACTACTCCAACTACTAATAATCCAAAAGTCCAACTAGAAATACTCCAAAGGTCAAAATAGTAATACTCCAAAAGTCCAACTAGTAATACTCCAAAAGTCCAACTAGTAATACTCCAAAGGTCAAAATAGTAATACTCCAAAAGTCCAACTAGTAATACTCCAAAGGTCCAGCTAGTAATACTCCAAAGGTCCAACTAGTAATACTCCAAAAGTCCAACTAGTAATACTCCAAAAGTCCAACTAGTAATACTCCAATGGTCCAACTAGTAATTCTCCAACTAGTCCAACTAGTAATACTCCAAAAGTCCAACTAGTAATACTCCAAAGGTCCAACTAGTAATACTCCAAATGTCCAACTAGTAATACTCCACAGGTCCAGCTAGTAATTCTCCAAAAGTCCAACTAGTAATACTCCAACTAGTCCAACTAGTAATACTCCAAAGGTCCAGCTAGTAATACTCCACAGGTCCAGCTAGTAATTCTCCAAAAGTCCAACTAGTAATACTCCAGCTAGCCCAACCAGTAATACTCCAAAGGTCCAGCTAGTAATACTCCAAAGGTCCAGCTAGTAATTCTCCAAAGGTCCAGCTAGTAATTCTCCAAAGGTCCAACTAATAATACTCCAAAAGTCCAACTAGTAATACTCCATAAGTCCAACTAGTAATACTCCAACTAGTCCAACTACTAATACTCCAAAGGTCCAGCTAGTAATTCTCCAACTACTCTAACTAGTAATACTCCAACTACTCCAACTACTAATAATCCAAAAGTCCAACTAGAAATACTCCAAAGGTCAAAATAGTAATACTCCAAAAGTCCAACTAGTAATACTCCAAAGGTCCAGCTAGTAATACTCCAAAGGTCCAGCTAGTAATGCTCCAACTCGTCCAACTAGTGATACTCCAAAAGTCCAACTAGTAATACTCCAAAAGTCCAACTAGAAATACTCCAAAGGTCAAAATAGTAATACTCCAAAAGTCCAACTAGTAATACTCCAAAAGTCCAACTAGTAATACTCCAAAGGTCAAAATAGTAATACTCCAAAAGTCCAACTAGTAATACTCCAAAGGTCCAGCTAGTAATACTCCAAAGGTCCAACTAGTAATACTCCAAAAGTCCAACTAGTAATACTCCAAAAGTCCAACTAGTAATACTCCAATGGTCCAACTAGTAATTCTCCAACTAGTCCAACTAGTAATACTCCAAAAGTCCAACTAGTAATACTCCAAAGGTCCAACTAGTAATACTCCAAATGTCCAACTAGTAATACTCCACAGGTCCAGCTAGTAATTCTCCAAAAGTCCAACTAGTAATACTCCAACTAGTCCAACTAGTAATACTCCAAAGGTCCAGCTAGTAATACTCCACAGGTCCAGCTAGTAATTCTCCAAAAGTCCAACTAGTAATACTCCAGCTAGCCCAACCAGTAATACTCCAAAGGTCCAGCTAGTAATACTCCAAAGGTCCAGCTAGTAATTCTCCAAAGGTCCAGCTAGTAATTCTCCAAAGGTCCAACTAATAATACTCCAAAAGTCCAACTAGTAATACTCCATAAGTCCAACTAGTAATACTCCAACTAGTCCAACTACTAATACTCCAAAGGTCCAGCTAGTAATTCTCCAACTACTCTAACTAGTAATACTCCAACTACTCCAACTACTAATAATCCAAAAGTCCAACTAGAAATACTCCAAAGGTCAAAATAGTAATACTCCAAAAGTCCAACTAGTAATACTCCAAAGGTCCAGCTAGTAATACTCCAAAGGTCCAGCTAGTAATGCTCCAACTCGTCCAACTAGTGATACTCCAAAAGTCCAACTAGTAATACTCCAAAAGTCCAACTAGAAATACTCCAAAGGTCAAAATAGTAATACTCCAAAAGTCCAACTAGTAATACTCCAAAAGTCCAACTAGTAATACTCCAAAGGTCAAAATAGTAATACTCCAAAAGTCCAACTAGTAATACTCCAAAGGTCCAGCTAGTAATACTCCAAAGGTCCAACTAGTAATACTCCAAAAGTCCAACTAGTAATACTCCAATGGTCCAACTAGTAATTCTCCAACTAGTCCAACTAGTAATACTCCAAAAGTCCAACTAGTAATACTCCAAAGGTCCAACTAGTAATACTCCAAATGTCCAACTAGTAATATTCCAAAAGTCCAACTAGTAATACTCCAAAGGTCCAACTTGTAATACTCCAGAGGTCCAACTAGTAATCCTCCAAAAGTCCAACTGGTAATACTCCAAAGGTCCAACTAGTAATAGTCCAACAAGTCCAACTAATAATACTCCAAAGGTCCAACTAGTAATACTCCAAAAGTCCAACTAGTAATACTCCAAAGGTCCAGCTAGTAATTCTCCAAAAGTCCAACTAGTAATACTCCAACTAGTCCAACTAGTAATACTCCAAAGGTCCAGCTAGTAATACTCCACAGGTCCAGCTAGTAATTCTCCAAAAGTCCAACTAGTAATACTCCAACTAGCCCAACCAGTAATACTCCAAAGGTCCAGCTAGTAATACTCCAAAGGTCCAGCTAGTAATTCTCCAAAGGTCCAGCTAGTAATTCTCCAAAGGTCCAACTAATAATACTCCAAAAGTCCAACTAGTAATACTCCATAAGTCCAACTAGTAATACTCCAACTAGTCCAACTACTAATACTCCAAAGGTCCAGCTAGTAATTCTCCAACTACTCTAACTAGTAATACTCCAACTACTCCAACTACTAATAATCCAAAAGTCCAACTAGAAATACTCCAAAGGTCAAAATAGTAATACTCCAAAAGTCCAACTAGTAATACTCCAAAGGTCCAGCTAGTAATACTCCAAAGGTCCAGCTAGTAATGCTCCAACTCGTCCAACTAGTGATACTCCAAAAGTCCAACTAGTAATACTCCAAAAGTCCAACTAGAAATACTCCAAAGGTCAAAATAGTAATACTCCAAAAGTCCAACTAGTAATACTCCAAAAGTCCAACTAGTAATAATCCAAAGGTCAAAATAGTAATACTCCAAAAGTCCAACTAGTAATACTCCAAAGGTCCAGCTAGTACTACTCCAAAGGTCCAACTAGTAATACTCCAAAAGTCCAACTAGTAATACTCCAAAAGTCCAACTAGTAATACTCCAATGGTCCAACTAGTAATTCTCCAACTAGTCCAACTAGTAATACTCCAAAAGTCCAACTAGTAATACTCCAAAGGTCCAACTAGTAATACTCCAAATGTCCAACTAGTAATATTCCAAAAGTCCAACTAGTAATACTCCAAAGGTCCAACTAGTAATACTCCAGAGGTCCAACTAGTAATCCTCCAAAAGTCCAACTGGTAATACTACAAAGGTCCTGCTAGTAATACTCCAAAGGTCCAACTAGTAATAGTCCAACTAGTCCAACTAATAATACTCCAAAGGTCCAACTAGTAATACTCCAAAAGTCCAACTAGTAATATTCCAAAGGTCCAACTAGTAATACTCCAAAAGTCCAACTAGTAATATTCCAAAAGTCCAACTAGTAATACTCCAAAGGTCCAACTAGTAATACACCAAAGGTCCAACTAGTAATGCTACAAAAGTCCAACTAGTAATAGTCCAAAGGTCCAACTAGTAATACTCCAAAGGTCCAACTAGTAATACTCCAAAAGTCCAACTAGTAATAGTCCAACTAGTCCAACTAATAATACTCCAAAGGTCCAACTAGTAATACTCCAAAGGTCCAACTAGTAATACTCCAAAGGTCCAACTAGTAATAGTCCAACTAGTCCAACTAATAATACTCCAAAAGTCCAACTAGTAATACTCCAACTAGTCCAACTAGTAATACTCCAACTAGTCCAACTAGTAATACTCCAAAAGTCCAACTAGTAATACTCCAAAGGTCCAACTAGTAATTCTCCAAAAGTCCAACTAGTAATACTCCAACTCGTCCAACTAGTAATACTCCAAAGGTCCAGCTAGTAATTCTCCAAAAGTCCAACTAGTAATACTCCAACTAGTCCAACTAGTAATACTCCAAAGGTCCAACTAGTAATACTCCAAAGGTCCAACTAGTAATAGTCCAACTAGTCCAACTAATAATACTCCAAAGGTCCAACTAGTAATACTCCAAAAGTTCAACTAGTAATATTCCAAAGGTCCAACTAGTAATACTCCAACTAGTCCAACTAGTAATACTCCAAAAGTCCAACTAGTAATACTCCAAAGGTCCAACTAGTAATACTCCAAATGTCCAACTAGTAATATTCCAAAAGTCCAACTAGTAATACTCCAAAGGTCCAACTAGTAATACTCCAAAGGTCCAACTAGTAATGCTCCAAAAGTCCAACTAGTAATACTCCAACTAGTCCAACTAGTAATACTCCAAAAGTCCAACTAGTAATACTCCAAAGGTCCAACTAGTAATACTCCAAATATCCAACTAGTAATATTCCAAAAGTCCAACTAGTAATACTCCAAAGGTCCAACTAGTAATACTCCAAAGGTCCAACTAGTAATGCTCCAAAAGTCCAACTAGTAATACTCCAAAAGTCCAACTAGTAATACTCCAACTAGTCCAACTAGTAATACTCCAAAAGTCCAACTAGTAATACTCCAAAGGTCCAACTAGTAATACTCCAAATGTCCAACTAGTAATATTCCAAAAGTCCAACTAGTAATACTCCAAAGGTCCAACTAGTAATACTCCAACTAGTCCAACTAGTAATACTCCAAAAGTCCAACTAGTAATACTCCAAAGGTCAAACTAGTAATACTCCAAATGTCCAACTAGTAATATTCCAAAAGTCCAACTAGTAATACTCCAACTAGTCCAACTACTAATACTCCAAAGGTCCAGCTAGTAATACTCCAACTACTCCAACTAGTAATACTCCAACTAGTCCAACTACTAATACTCCAAAAGTCCAACTAGTAATACTCCAAAAAGTCCAACTAGTAATACTCCAAAGGTCCAACTAGTAATACTCCAACTAGTCCAACTAGTAATACTCCAAAAGTCCAACTAGTAATACTCCAAAGGTCAAACTAGTAATACTCCAAAGGTCCAACTAGTAATACTCCAAATGTCCAACTAGTAATATTCCAAAAGTCCAACTAGTAATACTCTAAAAGTCCAACTAGTAATACTCCAAAAGTCAAAATAGTAATACTCCAAAAGTCCAACTAGTAATACTCCAAAGGTCCAGCTAGTAATACTCCAAAGGTCCAGCTAGTAATGCTCCAACTCGTCCAACTAGTGATACTCCAAAAGTCCAACTAGTAATACTTCAAAAGTCCAACTAGTAATACTCCAAAGGTCCAACTAGTAATTCTCCAACTAGTCCAACTAGTAATACTCCAAAAGTCCAACTAGTAATACTCCAAAGGTCCAACTAGTAATACTCCAACTAGTCCAACTAGTAATACTCCAAAAGTCCAACTAGTAATACTCCAAAGGTCAAAATAGTAATACTCCAAAAGTCCAACTAGTAATACTCCAAAGGTCCAACTAGTAATTCTCCAACTAGTCCAACTAGTAATACTCCAAAAGTCCAACTAGTAATACTCCAAAGGTCCAACTAGTAATACTCCAACTAGTCCAACTAGTAATACTCCAAAAGTCCAACTAGTAATACTCCAAAGGTCAAAATAGTAATACTCCAAAAGTCCAACTAGTAATACTCCAAAGGTCCAGCTATCAATACTCCAAAGGTCCAGCTAGTAATACTCCAAAGGTCCAGCTAGTAATGCTACAACTCGTCCAACTAGTGATACTCCAAAAGTCCAACTAGTAATACTCCAAAAGTCCAACTAGTAATACTCCAAAGGTCAAAATAGTAATACTCCAAAAGTCCAACTAGTAATACTCCAAAGGTCAAAATAATAATACTCCAAAAGTCCAACTAGTAATACTCCAAAAGCCAAACTAGTAATACTCCAAAGGTCAAAATAGTAATACTCCAAAAGTCCAACTAGTAATACTCCAAAGGTCCAGCTAGTAATACTCCAAAGGTCCAACTAGTAATACTCCAAAAGTCCAACTAGTAATACTCCAAAAGTCCAACTAGTAATACTCCAAAGGTCCAACTAGTAATTCTCCAACTAGTCCAACTAGTAATACTCCAAAAGTCCAACTAGTAATACTCAGAAGGTCCAACTAGTAATACTCCAAATGTCCAACTAGTAATATTCCAAAAGTCCAACTAGTAATACTCCAAAGGTCCAACTAGTAATACTCCAGAGGTCCAACTAGTAATCCTCCAAAAGTCCAACTAGTAATACTCCAAAGGTCCTGCTAGTAATACTCCAAAGGTCCAACTAGTAATACTCCAAAGGTCCAATTAGTAATAGTCCAACTAGTCCAACTAATAATACTCCAAAGGTCCAACTAGTAATACTCCAAAAGTCCAACTAGTAATATTCCAAAGGTCCAACTAGTAATACTCCAAAAGTCCAAATAGTAATACTCCAACTAGTCCAACTAGTAATACTCCAAAAGTCCAACTAGTAATACTCCAAAGGTCCAACTAGTAATACTCCAAATGTCCAACTAGTAATATTCCAAAAGTCCAACTAGTAATACTCCAAAGGTCCAACTAGTAATACTCCAAAAGACCAACTAGTAATATTCCAAAGGTCCAACTAGTAATACTCCAAAAGTCCAAATAGTAATACTCCAACTAGTCCAACTAGTAATACTCCAAAAGTCCAACTAGTAATACTCCAAAGGTCCAACTAGTAATACTCCAAAGGTCCAACTAGTAATACTCCAAAGGTCCAACTAGTAATGCTCCAAAAGTCCAACTAGTAATAGTCCAACTAGTCCAACTAATAATACTCCAAAGGTCCAACTAGTAATACTCCAAAAGTCCAACTAGTAATACTCCAAAGGTCCAACTAGTAATACTCCAAAAGTCCAACTAGTAATACTCCAAAAGTCCAACTAGTAATACTCCAACTCGTCCAACTAGTCATACTCCAAAGGTCCAGCTAGTAATTCTCCAAAAGTCCAACTAGTAATACTCCAACTAGTCCAACTAGTAATACTCCAAAGGTCCAACTAGTAATACTCCAACTAGTCCAACTAGTAATAGTCCAACTAGTCCAACTAATAATACTCCAAAGGTCCAACTAGTAATACTCCAAAAGTCCAACTAGTAATACTCCAACTAGTCCAACTAGTAATACTCCAAAAGTCCAACTAGTAATACTCCAACTAGTCCAACTAGTAATACTCCAAATGTCCAACTAGTAATATTCCAAAAGTCCAACTAGTAATACTCCAACTAGTCCAACTACTAATACTCCAAAGGTCCAGCTAGTAATACTCCAACTACTCCAACTAGTAATACTCCAACTACTCCAACTACTAATAATCCAAAAGTCCAACTAGTAATACTCCAAAGGTCAAAATAGTAATACTCCAAAAGTCCAACTAGTAATACTCCAAAGGTCCAGCTAGTAATACTCCAAAGGTCCAGCTAGTAATGCTCCAACTCGTCCAACTAGTGATACTCCAAAAGTCCAACTAGTACTACTCCAAAAAGTCCAACTAGTAATACTCCAAAGGTCCAACTAGTAATACTCCAACTAGTCCAACTAGTAATACTCCAAAAGTCCAACTAGTAATACTCCAAAGGTCAAACTAGTAATACTCCAAATGTCCAACTAGTAATATTCCAAAAGTCCAACTAGTAATACTCTAAAAGTCCAACTAGTAATACTCCAAAAGTCAAAATAGTAATACTCCAAAAGTCCAACTAGTAATACTCCAAAGGTCCAGCTAGTAATACTCCAAAGGTCCAGCTAGTAATACTCCAAAGGTCCAGCTAGTAATGCTCCAACTCGTCCAACTAGTGATACTCCAAAAGTCCAACTAGTAATACTCCAAAAGTCCAACTAGTAATACTCCAAAGGTCAAAATAGTAATACTCCAAAAGTCCAACTAGTAATACTCCAAAGGTCCAACTAGTAATTCTCCAACTAGTCCAACTAGTAATACTCCAAAAGTCCAACTAGTAATACTCCAAAGGTCCAACTAGTAATACTCCAACTAGTCCAACTAGTAATACTCCAAAAGTCCAACTAGTAATACTCCAAAGGTCAAAATAGTAATACTCCAAAAGTCCAACTAGTAATACTCCAAAGGTCCAGCTATCAATACTCCAAAGGTCCAGCTAGTAATACTCCAAAAGTCCAACTAGTAATACTCCAAAGGTCAAACTAGTAATACTCCAAATGTCCAACTAGTAATATTCCAAAAGTCCAACTAGTAATACTCCAACTAGTCCAACTACTAATACTCCAAAGGTCCAGCTAGTAATACTCCAACTACTCTAACTAGTAATACTCCAACTACTCCAACTACTAATAATCCAAAAGTCCAACTAGTAATACTCCAAAGGTCAAAATAGTAATACTCCAAAAGTCCAACTAGTAATACTCCAAAGGTCCTGCTAGTAATACTCCAAAGGTCCAGCTAGTAATACTCCAAAGGTCCAATTAGTAATAGTCCAACTAGTCCAACTAATAATACTCCAAAGGTCCAACTAGTAATACTCCAAAAGTCCAACTAGTAATATTCCAAAGGTCCAACTAGTAATACTCCAAAAGTCCAAATAGTAATACTCCAACTAGTCCAACTAGTAATACTCCAAAAGTCCAACTAGTAATACTCCAAAGGTCCAACTAGTAATACTCCAAATGTCCAACTAGTAATATTCCAAAAGTCCAACTAGTAATACTCTAAAGAACCAACTAGTAATACTCCAAAGGTCCAACTAGTAATGCTCCAAAAGTCCAACTAGTAATACTCCAAAGGTCCTGCTAGTAATACTCCAAAGGTCCAACTAGTAATACTCCAAAGGTCCAACTAGTAATAGTCCAACTAGTCCAACTAATAATACTCCAAAGGTCCAACTAGTAATACTCCAAAAGTCCAACTAGTTATACTCCAACTAGTCCAACTAGTAATACTCCAAAAGTCCAACTAGTAATACTCCAAAGGTCCAACTAGTAATAGTCCAACTAGTCCAACTAATAATACTCCAAAGGTCCAACTAGTAATACTCCAAAATTCCAACTTGTAATATTCCAAAGGTCCAACTAGTAATACTCCAAAAGTCCAACTAGTAATACTCCAACTAGTCCAACTAGTAATACTCCAAAGGTCCAGCTAGTAATACTCCAAAGGTCCAAATAGTAATACTCCAAAAGTCCAACTAGTAATACTCCAACTAGCCCAACTAGTAATACTCCAAAGGTCCAGCTAGTAATACTCCAAAGGTCCAGCTAGTAATTCTCCAAAAGTCCAACTAGTAATATTCCAAAAGTCCAACTAGTAATACTCCAAAGGTCAAACTAGTAATACTCCAAATGTCCAACTAGTAATATTCCAAAAGTCCAACTAGTAATACTCCAACTAGTCCAACTACTAATACTCCAAAGGTCCAGCTAGTAATACTCCAACTACTCTAACTAGTAATACTCCAACTACTCCAACTACTAATAATCCAAAAGTCCAACTAGTAAAACTCCAAAGGTCAAAATAGTAATACTCCAAAAGTCCAACTAGTAATACTCCAAAGGTCCAGCTAGTAATACTCCAAAGGTCCAGCTAGTAATGCTCCAACTCGTCCAACTAGTGATACTCCAAAAGTCCAACTAGTACTACTCCAAAAAGTCCAACTAGTAATACTCCAAAGGTCCAACTAGTAATACTCCAACTAGTCCAACTAGTAATACTCCAAAAGTCCAACTAGTAATACTCCAAAGGTCAAACTAGTAATACTCCAAATGTCCAACTAGTAATATTCCAAAAGTCCAACTAGTAATACTCCAACTAGTCCAACTACTAATACTCCAAAGGTCCAGCTAGTAATACTCCAACTACTCCAACTAGTAATACTCCAACTACTAATAATCCAAAAGTCCAACTAGTAATACTCCAAAGGTCAAAATAGTAATACTCCAAAAGTCCAACTAGTAATACTCCAAAGGTCCAGCTAGTAATACTCCAAAGGTCCAGCTAGTAATGCTGCAACTCGTCCAACTAGTGATACTCCAAAAGTCCAACTAGTACTACTCCAAAAAGTCCAACTAGTAATACTCCAAAGGTCCAACTAGTAATACTCCAACTAGTCCAACTAGTAATACTCCAAAAGTCCAACTAGTAATACTCCAAAGGTCAAACTAGTAATACTCCAAATGTCCAACTAGTAATATTCCAAAAGTCCAACTAGTAATACTCTAAAAGTCCAACTAGTAATACTCCAAAAGTCAAAATAGTAATACTCCAAAAGTCCAACTAGTAATACTCCAAAGGTCCAGCTAGTAATACTCCAAAGGTCCAGCTAGTAATGCTCCAACTCGTCCAACTAGTGATACTCCAAAAGTCCAACTAGTAATACTTCAAAAGTCCAACTAGTAATACTCCAAAGGTCCAACTAGTAATTCTCCAACTAGTCCAACTAGTAATACTCCAAAAGTCCAACTAGTAATACTCCAAAGGTCCAACTAGTAATACTCCAACTAGTCCAACTAGTAATACTCCAAAAGTCCAACTAGTAATACTCCAAAGGTCAAAATAGTAATACTCCAAAAGTCCAACTAGTAATACTCCAAAGGTCCAACTAGTAATTCTCCAACTAGTCCAACTAGTAATACTCCAAAAGTCCAACTAGTAATACTCCAAAGGTCCAACTAGTAATACTCCAACTAGTCCAACTAGTAATACTCCAAAAGTCCAACTAGTAATACTCCAAAGGTCAAAATAGTAATACTCCAAAAGTCCAACTAGTAATACTCCAAAGGTCCAGCTATCAATACTCCAAAGGTCCAGCTAGTAATACTCCAAAGGTCCAGCTAGTAATGCTACAACTCGTCCAACTAGTGATACTCCAAAAGTCCAACTAGTAATACTCCAAAAGTCCAACTAGTAATACTCCAAAGGTCAAAATAGTAATACTCCAAAAGTCCAACTAGTAATACTCCAAAGGTCAAAATAATAATACTCCAAAAGTCCAACTAGTAATACTCCAAAAGCCAAACTAGTAATACTCCAAAGGTCAAAATAGTAATACTCCAAAAGTCCAACTAGTAATACTCCAAAGGTCCAGCTAGTAATACTCCAAAGGTCCAACTAGTAATACTCCAAAAGTCCAACTAGTAATACTCCAAAAGTCCAACTAGTAATACTCCAAAGGTCCAACTAGTAATTCTCCAACTAGTCCAACTAGTAATACTCCAAAAGTCCAACTAGTAATACTCAGAAGGTCCAACTAGTAATACTCCAAATGTCCAACTAGTAATATTCCAAAAGTCCAACTAGTAATACTCCAAAGGTCCAACTAGTAATACTCCAGAGGTCCAACTAGTAATCCTCCAAAAGTCCAACTAGTAATACTCCAAAGGTCCTGCTAGTAATACTCCAAAGGTCCAACTAGTAATACTCCAAATGTCCAACTAGTAATACTCCAAAAGTCCAACTAGTAATATTCCAAAGGTCCAACTAGTAATACTCCAAAAGTCCAAATAGTAATACTCCAACTAGTCCAACTAGTAATACTCCAAAAGTCCAACTAGTAATACTCCAAAGGTCCAACTAGTAATACTCCAAATGTCCAACTAGTAATATTCCAAAAGTCCAACTAGTAATACTCCAAAGGTCCAACTAGTAATACTCCAAAAGTCCAACTAGTAATATTCCAAAGGTCCAACTAGTAATACTCCAAAAGTCCAAATAGTAATACTCCAACTAGTCCAACTAGTAATACTCCAAAAGTCCAACTAGTAATACTCCAAAGGTCCAACTAGTAATACTCCAAAGGTCCAACTAGTAATACTCCAAAGGTCCAACTAGTAATGCTCCAAAAGTCCAACTAGTAATAGTCCAACTAGTCCAACTAATAATACTCCAAAGGTCCAACTAGTAATACTCCAAAAGTCCAACTAGTAATACTCCAAAGGTCCAACTAGTAATACTCCAAAAGTCCAACTAGTAATACTCCAAAAGTCCAACAAGTAATACTCCAACTCGTCCAACTAGTCATACTCCAAAGGTCCAGCTAGTAATTCTCCAAAAGTCCAACTAGTAATACTCCAACTAGTCCAACTAGTAATACTCCAAAGGTCCAACTAGTAATACTCCAACTAGTCCAACTAGTAATAGTCCAACTAGTCCAACTAATAATACTCCAAAGGTCCAACTAGTAATACTCCAAAAGTCCAACTAGTAATACTCCAACTAGTCCAACTAGTAATACTCCAAAAGTCCAACTAGTAATACTCCAACTAGTCCAACTAGTAATACTCCAAATGTCCAACTAGTAATATTCCAAAAGTCCAACTAGTAATACTCCAACTAGTCCAACTACTAATACTCCAAAGGTCCAGCTAGTAATACTCCAACTACTCCAACTAGTAATACTCCAACTACTCCAACTACTAATAATCCAAAAGTCCAACTAGTAATACTCCAAAGGTCAAAATAGTAATACTCCAAAAGTCCAACTAGTAATACTCCAAAGGTCCAGCTAGTAATACTCCAAAGGTCCAGCTAGTAATGCTCCAACTCGTCCAACTAGTGATACTCCAAAAGTCCAACTAGTACTACTCCAAAAAGTCCAACTAGTAATACTCCAAAGGTCCAACTAGTAATACTCCAACTAGTCCAACTAGTAATACTCCAAAAGTCCAACTAGTAATACTCCAAAGGTCAAACTAGTAATACTCCAAATGTCCAACTAGTAATATTCCAAAAGTCCAACTAGTAATACTCTAAAAGTCCAACTAGTAATACTCCAAAAGTCAAAATAGTAATACTCCAAAAGTCCAACTAGTAATACTCCAAAGGTCCAGCTAGTAATACTCCAAAGGTCCAGCTAGTAATACTCCAAAGGTCCAGCTAGTAATGCTCCAACTCGTCCAACTAGTGATACTCCAAAAGTCCAACTAGTAATACTCCAAAAGTCCAACTAGTAATACTCCAAAGGTCAAAATAGTAATACTCCAAAAGTCCAACTAGTAATACTCCAAAGGTCCAACTAGTAATTCTCCAACTAGTCCAACTAGTAATACTCCAAAAGTCCAACTAGTAATACTCCAAAGGTCCAACTAGTAATACTCCAACTAGTCCAACTAGTAATACTCCAAAAGTCCAACTAGTAATACTCCAAAGGTCAAAATAGTAATACTCCAAAAGTCCAACTAGTAATACTCCAAAGGTCCAGCTATCAATACTCCAAAGGTCCAGCTAGTAATACTCCAAAAGTCCAACTAGTAATACTCCAAAGGTCAAACTAGTAATACTCCAAATGTCCAACTAGTAATATTCCAAAAGTCCAACTAGTAATACTCCAACTAGTCCAACTACTAATACTCCAAAGGTCCAGCTAGTAATACTCCAACTACTCTAACTAGTAATACTCCAACTACTCCAACTACTAATAATCCAAAAGTCCAACTAGTAATACTCCAAAGGTCAAAATAGTAATACTCCAAAAGTCCAACTAGTAATACTCCAAAGGTCCTGCTAGTAATACTCCAAAGGTCCAGCTAGTAATACTCCAAAGGTCCAATTAGTAATAGTCCAACTAGTCCAACTAATAATACTCCAAAGGTCCAACTAGTAATACTCCAAAAGTCCAACTAGTAATATTCCAAAGGTCCAACTAGTAATACTCCAAAAGTCCAAATAGTAATACTCCAACTAGTCCAACTAGTAATACTCCAAAAGTCCAACTAGTAATACTCCAAAGGTCCAACTAGTAATACTCCAAATGTCCAACTAGTAATATTCCAAAAGTCCAACTAGTAATACTCTAAAGAACCAACTAGTAATACTCCAAAGGTCCAACTAGTAATGCTCCAAAAGTCCAACTAGTAATACTCCAAAGGTCCTGCTAGTAATACTCCAAAGGTCCAACTAGTAATACTCCAAAGGTCCAACTAGTAATAGTCCAACTAGTCCAACTAATAATACTCCAAAGGTCCAACTAGTAATACTCCAAAAGTCCAACTAGTTATACTCCAACTAGTCCAACTAGTAATACTCCAAAAGTCCAACTAGTAATACTCCAAAGGTCCAACTAGTAATAGTCCAACTAGTCCAACTAATAATACTCCAAAGGTCCAACTAGTAATACTCCAAAATTCCAACTTGTAATATTCCAAAGGTCCAACTAGTAATACTCCAAAAGTCCAACTAGTAATACTCCAACTAGTCCAACTAGTAATACTCCAAAGGTCCAGCTAGTAATACTCCAAAGGTCCAAATAGTAATACTCCAAAAGTCCAACTAGTAATACTCCAACTAGCCCAACTAGTAATACTCCAAAGGTCCAGCTAGTAATACTCCAAAGGTCCAGCTAGTAATTCTCCAAAAGTCCAACTAGTAATATTCCAAAAGTCCAACTAGTAATACTCCAAAGGTCAAACTAGTAATACTCCAAATGTCCAACTAGTAATATTCCAAAAGTCCAACTAGTAATACTCCAACTAGTCCAACTACTAATACTCCAAAGGTCCAGCTAGTAATACTCCAACTACTCTAACTAGTAATACTCCAACTACTCCAACTACTAATAATCCAAAAGTCCAACTAGTAAAACTCCAAAGGTCAAAATAGTAATACTCCAAAAGTCCAACTAGTAATACTCCAAAGGTCCAGCTAGTAATACTCCAAAGGTCCAGCTAGTAATGCTCCAACTCGTCCAACTAGTGATACTCCAAAAGTCCAACTAGTACTACTCCAAAAAGTCCAACTAGTAATACTCCAAAGGTCCAACTAGTAATACTCCAACTAGTCCAACTAGTAATACTCCAAAAGTCCAACTAGTAATACTCCAAAGGTCAAACTAGTAATACTCCAAATGTCCAACTAGTAATATTCCAAAAGTCCAACTAGTAATACTCCAACTAGTCCAACTACTAATACTCCAAAGGTCCAGCTAGTAATACTCCAACTACTCCAACTAGTAATACTCCAACTACTAATAATCCAAAAGTCCAACTAGTAATACTCCAAAGGTCAAAATAGTAATACTCCAAAAGTCCAACTAGTAATACTCCAAAGGTCCAGCTAGTAATACTCCAAAGGTCCAGCTAGTAATGCTGCAACTCGTCCAACTAGTGATACTCCAAAAGTCCAACTAGTACTACTCCAAAAAGTCCAACTAGTAATACTCCAAAGGTCCAACTAGTAATACTCCAACTAGTCCAACTAGTAATACTCCAAAAGTCCAACTAGTAATACTCCAAAGGTCAAACTAGTAATACTCCAAATGTCCAACTAGTAATATTCCAAAAGTCCAACTAGTAATACTCTAAAAGTCCAACTAGTAATACTCCAAAAGTCAAAATAGTAATACTCCAAAAGTCCAACTAGTAATACTCCAAAGGTCCAGCTAGTAATACTCCAAAGGTCCAGCTAGTAATGCTCCAACTCGTCCAACTAGTGATACTCCAAAAGTCCAACTAGTAATACTTCAAAAGTCCAACTAGTAATACTCCAAAGGTCCAACTAGTAATTCTCCAACTAGTCCAACTAGTAATACTCCAAAAGTCCAACTAGTAATACTCCAAAGGTCCAACTAGTAATACTCCAACTAGTCCAACTAGTAATACTCCAAAAGTCCAACTAGTAATACTCCAAAGGTCAAAATAGTAATACTCCAAAAGTCCAACTAGTAATACTCCAAAGGTCCAACTAGTAATTCTCCAACTAGTCCAACTAGTAATACTCCAAAAGTCCAACTAGTAATACTCCAAAGGTCCAACTAGTAATACTCCAACTAGTCCAACTAGTAATACTCCAAAAGTCCAACTAGTAATACTCCAAAGGTCAAAATAGTAATACTCCAAAAGTCCAACTAGTAATACTCCAAAGGTCCAGCTATCAATACTCCAAAGGTCCAGCTAGTAATACTCCAAAGGTCCAGCTAGTAATGCTACAACTCGTCCAACTAGTGATACTCCAAAAGTCCAACTAGTAATACTCCAAAAGTCCAACTAGTAATACTCCAAAGGTCAAAATAGTAATACTCCAAAAGTCCAACTAGTAATACTCCAAAGGTCAAAATAATAATACTCCAAAAGTCCAACTAGTAATACTCCAAAAGCCAAACTAGTAATACTCCAAAGGTCAAAATAGTAATACTCCAAAAGTCCAACTAGTAATACTCCAAAGGTCCAGCTAGTAATACTCCAAAGGTCCAACTAGTAATACTCCAAAAGTCCAACTAGTAATACTCCAAAAGTCCAACTAGTAATACTCCAAAGGTCCAACTAGTAATTCTCCAACTAGTCCAACTAGTAATACTCCAAAAGTCCAACTAGTAATACTCAGAAGGTCCAACTAGTAATACTCCAAATGTCCAACTAGTAATATTCCAAAAGTCCAACTAGTAATACTCCAAAGGTCCAACTAGTAATACTCCAGAGGTCCAACTAGTAATCCTCCAAAAGTCCAACTAGTAATACTCCAAAGGTCCTGCTAGTAATACTCCAAAGGTCCAACTAGTAATACTCCAAAGGTCCAATTAGTAATAGTCCAACTAGTCCAACTAATAATACTCCAAAGGTCCAACTAGTAATACTCCAAAAGTCCAACTAGTAATATTCCAAAGGTCCAACTAGTAATACTCCAAAAGTCCAAATAGTAATACTCCAACTAGTCCAACTAGTAATACTCCAAAAGTCCAACTAGTAATACTCCAAAGGTCCAACTAGTAATACTCCAAATGTCCAACTAGTAATATTCCAAAAGTCCAACTAGTAATACTCCAAAGGTCCAACTAGTAATACTCCAAAAGTCCAACTAGTAATATTCCAAAGGTCCAACTAGTAATACTCCAAAAGTCCAAATAGTAATACTC
The DNA here is from genome assembly GCF_040894005.1 of Engystomops pustulosus. Taxonomy (NCBI): domain Eukaryota; kingdom Metazoa; phylum Chordata; class Amphibia; order Anura; family Leptodactylidae; genus Engystomops; species Engystomops pustulosus. The sequence continues at coordinate 7,019,137 of NC_092416.1, read as the reverse complement.
CAACTAGTCCAACTAGTAATACTCCAAAAGTCCAACTAGTAATACTCCAAAGGTCCAACTAGTAATACTCCAAAGGTCCAACTAGTAATACTCCAAAGGTCCAACTAGTAATGCTCCAAAAGTCCAACTAGTAATAGTCCAACTAGTCCAACTAATAATACTCCAAAGGTCCAACTAGTAATACTCCAAAAGTCCAACTAGTAATACTCCAAAGGTCCAACTAGTAATACTCCAAAAGTCCAACTAGTAATACTCCAAAAGTCCAACAAGTAATACTCCAACTCGTCCAACTAGTCATACTCCAAAGGTCCAGCTAGTAATTCTCCAAAAGTCCAACTAGTAATACTCCAACTAGTCCAACTAGTAATACTCCAAAGGTCCAACTAGTAATACTCCAACTAGTCCAACTAGTAATAGTCCAACTAGTCCAACTAATAATACTCCAAAGGTCCAACTAGTAATACTCCAAAAGTCCAACTAGTAATACTCCAACTAGTCCAACTAGTAATACTCCAAAAGTCCAACTAGTAATACTCCAACTAGTCCAACTAGTAATACTCCAAATGTCCAACTAGTAATATTCCAAAAGTCCAACTAGTAATACTCCAACTAGTCCAACTACTAATACTCCAAAGGTCCAGCTAGTAATACTCCAACTACTCCAACTAGTAATACTCCAACTACTCCAACTACTAATAATCCAAAAGTCCAACTAGTAATACTCCAAAGGTCAAAATAGTAATACTCCAAAAGTCCAACTAGTAATACTCCAAAGGTCCAGCTAGTAATACTCCAAAGGTCCAGCTAGTAATGCTCCAACTCGTCCAACTAGTGATACTCCAAAAGTCCAACTAGTACTACTCCAAAAAGTCCAACTAGTAATACTCCAAAGGTCCAACTAGTAATACTCCAACTAGTCCAACTAGTAATACTCCAAAAGTCCAACTAGTAATACTCCAAAGGTCAAACTAGTAATACTCCAAATGTCCAACTAGTAATATTCCAAAAGTCCAACTAGTAATACTCTAAAAGTCCAACTAGTAATACTCCAAAAGTCAAAATAGTAATACTCCAAAAGTCCAACTAGTAATACTCCAAAGGTCCAGCTAGTAATACTCCAAAGGTCCAGCTAGTAATACTCCAAAGGTCCAGCTAGTAATGCTCCAACTCGTCCAACTAGTGATACTCCAAAAGTCCAACTAGTAATACTCCAAAAGTCCAACTAGTAATACTCCAAAGGTCAAAATAGTAATACTCCAAAAGTCCAACTAGTAATACTCCAAAGGTCCAACTAGTAATTCTCCAACTAGTCCAACTAGTAATACTCCAAAAGTCCAACTAGTAATACTCCAAAGGTCCAACTAGTAATACTCCAACTAGTCCAACTAGTAATACTCCAAAAGTCCAACTAGTAATACTCCAAAGGTCAAAATAGTAATACTCCAAAAGTCCAACTAGTAATACTCCAAAGGTCCAGCTATCAATACTCCAAAGGTCCAGCTAGTAATACTCCAAAAGTCCAACTAGTAATACTCCAAAGGTCAAACTAGTAATACTCCAAATGTCCAACTAGTAATATTCCAAAAGTCCAACTAGTAATACTCCAACTAGTCCAACTACTAATACTCCAAAGGTCCAGCTAGTAATACTCCAACTACTCTAACTAGTAATACTCCAACTACTCCAACTACTAATAATCCAAAAGTCCAACTAGTAATACTCCAAAGGTCAAAATAGTAATACTCCAAAAGTCCAACTAGTAATACTCCAAAGGTCCTGCTAGTAATACTCCAAAGGTCCAGCTAGTAATACTCCAAAGGTCCAATTAGTAATAGTCCAACTAGTCCAACTAATAATACTCCAAAGGTCCAACTAGTAATACTCCAAAAGTCCAACTAGTAATATTCCAAAGGTCCAACTAGTAATACTCCAAAAGTCCAAATAGTAATACTCCAACTAGTCCAACTAGTAATACTCCAAAAGTCCAACTAGTAATACTCCAAAGGTCCAACTAGTAATACTCCAAATGTCCAACTAGTAATATTCCAAAAGTCCAACTAGTAATACTCTAAAGAACCAACTAGTAATACTCCAAAGGTCCAACTAGTAATGCTCCAAAAGTCCAACTAGTAATACTCCAAAGGTCCTGCTAGTAATACTCCAAAGGTCCAACTAGTAATACTCCAAAGGTCCAACTAGTAATAATCCAACTAGTCCAACTAATAATACTCCAAAGGTCCAACTAGTAATACTCCAAAAGTCCAACTAGTTATACTCCAACTAGTCCAACTAGTAATACTCCAAAAGTCCAACTAGTAATACTCCAAAGGTCCAACTAGTAATAGTCCAACTAGTCCAACTAATAATACTCCAAAGGTCCAACTAGTAATACTCCAAAATTCCAACTTGTAATATTCCAAAGGTCCAACTAGTAATACTCCAAAAGTCCAACTAGTAATACTCCAACTAGTCCAACTAGTAATACTCCAAAGGTCCAGCTAGTAATACTCCAAAGGTCCAAATAGTAATACTCCAAAAGTCCAACTAGTAATACTCCAACTAGCCCAACTAGTAATACTCCAAAGGTCCAGCTAGTAATACTCCAAAGGTCCAGCTAGTAATTCTCCAAAAGTCCAACTAGTAATATTCCAAAAGTCCAACTAGTTATACTCCAAAGGTCCAACTAGTAATACTCCAAAGGTCCAACTAGTAATGCTCCAAAAGTCCAACTAGTAATACTCCAAAAGTCCAACTAGTAATACTCCAACTAGTCCAACTAGTAATACTCCAAAAGTCCAACTAGTAATACTCCAAAGGTCCAACTAGTAATACTCCAAAAGTCCAACTAGTAATACTCCAAAAGTCCAACTAGTAATACTCCAAAGGTCCAACTAGTAATACTCCAAAGGTCCAACTAGTAATGCTCCAAAAGTCCAACTAGTAATACTCCAAAGGTCCTGCTAGTAATACTCCAAAGGTCCAACTAGTAATACTCCAAAGGTCCAACTAGTAATAGTCCAACTAGTCCAACTAATAATACTCCAAAGGTCCAACTAGTAATACTCCAAAAGTCCAACTAGTAATACTCCAACTAGTCCAACTAGTAATACTCCAAAAGTCCAACTAGTAATACTCCAAAGGTCCAACTAGTAATAGTCCAACTAGTCCAACTAATAATACTCCAAAGGTCCAACTAGTAATACTCCAAAAGTCCAACTTGTAATATTCCAAAGGTCCAACTAGTAATACTCCAAAAGTCCAACTAGTAATACTCCAAAGGTCCAGCTAGTAATACTCCAAAGGTCCAAATAGTAATACTCCAAAAGTCCAACTAGTAATACTCCAACTAGCCCAACTAGTAATACTCCAAAGGTCCAGCTAGTAATACTCCAAAGGTCCAGCTAGTAATTCTCCAAAAGTCCAACTAGTAATACTCCAAAAGTCCAACTAGTAATACTTCAAAGGTCCAGCTAGTAATACTCCAAAGGTCCAGCTAGTAATTCTCCAAAAGTCCAACTAGTAATACTCCAACTAGTCCAACTAGTAATACTCCAAAGGTCCAGCTAGTAATTCTCCAAAAGTCCAACTAGTAATACTCCAACTAGTCCAACTAGTCCAACTAATAATACTCCAAAGGTCCAACTAGTAATACTCCAAACGTCCAACTAGTAATTCTCCAACTAGTCCAACTAGTAATACTCCAAAAGTCCAACTAGTAATACTCCAAAGGTCCAACTAGTAATACTCCAAAAGTCCAACTTGTAATATTCCAAAGGTCCAACTAGTAATACTCCAAAAGTCCAACTAGTAAAACTCCAACTAGTCCAACTAGTAATACTCCAAAAGTCCAACTAGTAATACTCCAAAGGTCCAACTAGTAATACTCCAAAGGTCCAGCTAGTAATACTCCAAAGGTCCAAATAGTAATACTCCAAAAGTCCAACTAGTAATATTCCAAAGGTCCAACTAGTAATACTCCAACAAGTCCAACTAGTAATTCTCCAATAGTCCAACTAGTAATACTCCAACTAGTCCAACTAGTAATACTCCAAAGGTCCAGCTAGTAATACTCCAAAGGTCCAGCTATTAATTCTCCAAAAGTCCAACTAGTATTACTCCAAAAGTCCAACTAGTAATACTTCAAAGGTCCAGCTAGTAATACTCCAAAGGTCCAGCTAGTAATTCTCCAAACGTCCAACTAGTAATACTCCAACTAGTCCAACTAGTAATATTCCAAAGGTCCAGCTAGTAATTCTCCAAAAGTCCAACTAGTAATACTCCAACTAGTCCAACTAGTAATACTCCAAAGGTCCAACTAGTAATACTCCAAAGGTCCAACTAGTAATAGTCCAACTAGTCCAACTAATAATACTCCAAAGGTCCAACTAGTAATACTCCAAAAGTCCAACTAGTAATATTCCAAAGGTCCAACTAGTAATACTCCAACAAGTCCAACTAGTAATTCTCCAAAAGTCCAACTAGTAATACTCCAACTAGTCCAACTAGTAATACTCCAAAGGTCCAGCTAGTAATTCTCCAAAAGTCCAACTAGTAATACTCCAACTAGCCCAACCAGTAATACTCCAAAGGTCCAGCTAGTAATACTCCACAGGTCCAGCTAGTAATTCTCCAAAAGTCCAACTAGTAATACTCCAACTAGCCCAACCAGTAATACTCCAAAGGTCCAGCTAGTAATACTCCAAAGGTCCAGCTAGTAATTCTCCAAAGGTCCAACTAATAATACTCCAAAAGTCCAACTAGTAATACTCCATAAGTCCAACTAGTAATACTCCAAAAGTCCAACTAGTAATACTCCAAAGGTCCAACTAGTAATACTCCAACTAGTCCAACTAGTAATACTCCAAAAGTCCAACTAGTAATACTCCAAAGGTCCAACTAGTAATACTCCGACTAGCCCAACTAGTCCAACTAGTAATACTCCAAAAGTCCTCTCTGACTAGATAGATGCTCCGACATCACTGTGCAAGTTATAGAACATACAACACTATTCGTAACACTATTTGTCTTTAGACACTGAAGACATTTAAGAACAAGACCTGGGATATAGACAGAGAGACAGACAGGGAGACAGACAGGGAGACAGACAGGGAGACAGACAGGGAGACAGACAGGGAGACAGACAGGGGGACAGACAGGGAGACAGACAGGGAGACAGACAGGGAGACAGACAGGGGGACAGACAGGGAGACAGAGAGACCTGTAAGACCTGGGGAGACAGACAGAGAGACAGACAGGGAGACAGACAGGGAGACAGACAGGGAGACAGACAGGGGGACAGCAGGGAGACAGACAGGGGGACAGACAGGGAGACAGAGAGACCTGTAAGACCTGGGGAGACAGACAGGGAGACAGACAGGGAGACAGACAGGGAGACAGACAGGGAGACAGACAGGGGGACAGACAGGGAGACAGACAGGGAGACAGACAGGGAGACAGACAGGGGGACAGACAGGGAGACAGAGAGACCTGTAAGACCTGGGGAGACAGACAGAGAGACAGACAGGGAGACAGACAGGGGGACCAGGGAGACAGAGAGACCTGTAAGACCCGGGAGACAGACAGGGGGACAAACAGGGAGACAGGGAGACCTGGGAGACAGACAGGGAGACAGGGAGACCTGGGAGACAGACAGGGAGACAGACAGGGAGACCTGGGAGACAGACAGGGGGACAGGGAGACCTGGGAGACAGACAGGGGGACAGGGAGACCTGGGAGTCAGACAGGGGGACAGACAGGGGGACAGACAGGGAGACAGACAGGGGGACAGACATGGAGACAGAGAGACCTGTAAGACCCGGGGAGACAGACAGGGGGACAGACAGGGAGACAGGGAGACCTGGGAGACAGACAGGGAGACCTGGGAGACAGAACCTTCATCTTATTTGCACTTTTAAAAGATTGAGATGAAAAGGGGTCAAGAGTATTGGGAAGGATTGTCTCCAGCATTAAGACAAATTGGTATTTCTTTTTTTTTTTTTTTTTTTTTTTTTTTTTTAAAACATATTTTATTTGAGTCAAAATACATAAATACATATCATACATTGCAAATACATTGCATAAGTTTTGGTAACATCATATAGTATTTCGACTCATTTTACATATATATTTGTTGAAACTAAAACTCTATTGTTTTTATAACATACATTTTATGTTATCTATGCCCCTTTCGTAATCTTACTGCACAATAAACATAATCAAACTTTGTGCTAACATAGCCAACTTGTAGGATAGCCTAAGAAACACATCTCCTATTACCACTTTAAATATATATGTACATATACCCTCTATATCTTTATGAAGGTTTGCAAACTAAATTCAAAAAGGGGTGGGAAAAATGGATGGAGTCCATATATTTCCAGAGGCATGTAAACACAAATGAATAAAAAAAAAAAAAAAAAAAAAAGTTACAAATTGGTATTTCTTAAAAAAAAATATATATACCAAAGATTTATATTCAAGTGTCAAGATCGTGATTGAGGTTGGATGAGATCTTTCATTTTGTGTTAAGTATTGGTTGTAAGTTGGAGTCTGGTGCTTTGTGTAAATATTTCTCCATGGATAAGGTACAAAGAGCACAGTACAGGAGATATCTCATACATCTACCTGCCCTAACATGACACTGATAGATCTTACCTGACCCTGAAAGGGCACAGAAGATGGTAAGAGGGATGATGGAGGACCTCATCACGGCTGAGACGTGAAGCTGGTCAGAAGAAATCTGCAGCTTTGTACAAAGGATCCAAGCTTATTCATTGGCTGCGGTCAGGGCTGCGTCACTACTGGTGTTTAATCAATAAATATCCATAAGTCATCCATCATGTTCTAAATACCAGGACAAGCTTCAGGCACCATCACCTGTGGGATGGTGTCTCCTGCCAAGTCACCTCATCACGTGGATGTTTCTCCACAAGTTTCCATCCTCACCAATAATTAGCAGTGATAAATATTATTGTGTCTGAGTAACGAGCCGGACAGTCCCTTACCCTGGTCATACAACGGGGATGATAATTCATGGGGATAGAATGGCCTCCAAGAGTCTTGATCCTATACATAGGGGTGTATAGTCACCATGTATAATAGATTGTTTCCATCTATGGTTTCAGAATTGTTCTGCTTTGAAGCTTTGAACTAATGCAACTTATTGGGGATAGCAGATGCTTGACACGTGTATTTTCCACTATCAGATTGTGACATTAATTGCCTAAAAAAAAAAAAAAAAAACATTGAATTTGCAACATTGTGCCTCATTTACCAGGGGTCCGAATCGCGCACTTTCACCGAGTTTCCCGAATATTTCCAATTTGTGCCGAATTGATCTGGGATTTTGGCACAAGCAATCGGATTGTGTTGCATCGGTGCCAACTTTCACGCGACAGAAATGGGGGGGAGCGGCCGTCGGACAACCCGACAGATTCCGAAGAACCGCGGAATTTAAGAAAGAATTTGTGTCGCAACATCAGCACCGAGGAGAAGAAGGTGAACTCCAGAGGACCTCGGCGCAGCAGTGATACCTGATGGATATCGGGCGCACGACCTTTGTGAATCCCGGCAGACCCGAATCAGCGTCGGGCAATGCGCCGCGGGATCGCAACTGGACTGGGTGAGTAAATGTGCCCCATTATCTGATACAACTTTTTGTGCAACATTTTGAGCAAATTTTCGGAAGTTCTCTTTTCAACTTTAAAGCACAATTGTAAAGTGTGTAAAGTTTTTTTTTTCTATAGCTACAGTAGCTGAAAACTAACATTTTCCCAATATATGTTTATTACTGTGTTTTTCTGCTTATTCCCTGCTCTCCTCCTGTCTCAGGAGATGTAGTCTATGGATGGAAGGGTTATGCACTAAGCTAGTCCTGGTCTCTGCTCAGTAATTACAGGAAGCAGCAGCTCTGTCATGTCTGCTCTGTGTACACTCTGCTCTCATGTCCCCGCACACAGTCCACCTCCTCTTCCTGCGGCTACTCAGTTTAATAAACAATTTATTATCATCTATAAGCCTCACCTGCATGCCACCCTCTTCTCTCTAGGCTTTGACAAGTCTGTATTCAGGGCAATGAAGTGAGAGGGGTGGGATCAACAAAGCCATCTGATAAATAAGATGAAGGCTATGTACTTCTGTGTATGTGATGTCTTTTTGATTCTCTGTATTCCCCATCCTCCGCCATCCTGGGAAGAGGGGAAAGTGATAGCATCTGCTGAACAGCCCGAAGGACACATCCATCATAGCAGGTTGCATCTAGAGCATACCTCCCAACATTTGTGCAAAGGAAAGAGGGACAAAATGGCGGCACGCTACGCGTGCCGCGGCGATCCCCCTAAGCCACACCCCCAATCACTCCCTGGCCACGCCCCAAATTTTAGCCATATTAAAATAATAAAAATCATCTCAATAAAAAAAAAAAAAAAATTATCCTCATTGGGATTTGAACCCAGAACCTGCAGTGTCCATGTACATTAATGACACAGCGCCCCAACCAACTGAGCTATAACCTCAGTGATTAACAAGGTGCAGAATTTTGGTAACTAAGAACTATGACTATATACTGCCTTGGTATATAGGGAGGGATCTTCTCAGATTATTGTAATTATTGCGACTATTATTATTATTATGGAGATTATTATTATTATTATTATTATTATTATTATTATGGAGATTATTATTATTATTATTATTATTATTATTATTATTATTATTATTATTATTATTTTTACCATTATTAATAATCATCTCCATAATAATAAAAATAATAAAATTTATAATAATAATAATAATAGTCTGAATAATTACAATAATAATCTCTGAGAAGATCCCTCTCTATATATCAGTGCATTAGTCTGTGTCACAGTGTAAATAGCAGATAACACTTCTTAGTTACCAGAAATCCTCAGCTCTGTATCACTGGGCTTATAGCTCTGTTAGTTAAGCTCCTGTCTATGGTGCAGAGGGTCCCAGGTTTGAATCTGAGCCTGGGCAAAATTTTATGCAATTTAATTATATAAAGAGCTTGTGTCTGGGGAAGCCCTGGAGACCATATATGGACAGATACTGATCTGACCTGATGACGTGGTCCCTGCTCTCCGGCTGAGCCCACACTTCTCTGAAAAGGATTCCCTGCCCGATGTCTGCTCTGGGGAACCCTAGGAGATGCAGTGACCATATATGGACAGATGCTGATCTGACCTGATGACGTGGTTCCTGCTCTCCGCTAAGCTGACACTTCTCTGAAAAGGATTCCCTGCCCGATGTCTGCTCTGGGGAACCCTAGGAGATGCAGTGACCATATATGGACAGATGCTGATCTGACCTGATGACGTGGTCCCTGCTCTCTGCTAAGCCCGACACTTCTCTGAGAAGGATTCCCTGCCCGATGTCTGCTCTGGGGAACCCTAGGAGATGCAGTGACCATATATGGACAGATACTGATCTGACCTGATGACGTGGTCCCTGCTCTCTCTGCTAAGCCGACACTTCTCTGAAAAGGATTCCCTGCCCGATGTCTGCTCTGGGGAACCCTAGGAGATGCAGTGACCATATATGGACAGATGGTGATCTGAGCTGATGACGTGGTCCCTGCTCTCCACTAAGCCGACACTTCTCTGAAAAGGATTCCCTGCCCGATGTCTGCTCTGGGGAACCCTAGGAGATGCAGTGACCATATATGGACAGATGCTGATCTGACCTGATGACGTGGTCCCTGCTCTCTGCTAACCCGACACTTCTGTGAAAAGGATTCCCTGCCCGATGTCTGCTCTGGGGAACCCTAGGAGATGCAGTGACCATATATGGACAGATGCTGATCTGACCTGATGACGTGGTCCCTGCTCTCCGCTAAGCCCGACACTTCTCTGAAAAGGATTCCCTGCCCGATGTCTGTAGAAGCCATTCTGTACTGTGAGTTCAGACTTTCAAAGTATTTACTATGCGGACACAGCGTCGGGACACAGCAGGACCTGGGGGGAGAATCCGTGACAATCTCATGGCTGCCCGTGACGCGGGGCAGAGGTACGAAAAACGGGAAAGTCCCATCAAAATTGGGACGGTTGGGAGCTATGTCTAAAGTAGTCATAAGGCTGAATAATATTATAGGTCTATCTGTTTACCAGTGCATAGATGCATATGTGTGCGTATCAATCTCTGTGTTAGAACTGCTAGTAGTATAGAGGAGAACTCAGCATTATAGGCAGTGAGGAAAGCCGTCTGAGCCTCAGTTGCTCACCCTCTTGAGAAAAAGCTGAAGATGATATTATAAGTAGGGCTGGTAGATTTAGCAGTCTATATCTGATGAAGCCAGTATGATAGAGGTATCGTTGTTGTCCAGGGCTGCGCTAAAACTATTTTTGGTCAGGTAATTTCAGAGTTAAGCATGAAACAGTCCCATAATGCCTTATGTCTGTATTTATGGTTTCTGATATTTGGCTCTTGTTCTGTGACTATCCTTTTGTGTATGATATTCTGTACTTTACATGTTCTTCCAGTTGTGAACGGATTGTTAACCACCCTTATTGTTTTATCTGTTTATCTTGTTTGGTGTCTCTTTTTGTGTAGAATCGGATCTTCTTGTCTTGGTAACACACTAAATCAGGCAGGTTTGTTGGGGGAGGGGGGGCAGTAGTTTTAGGGGGCACTATCTGTTGTCCCTAAGGCCAGTTACCCATTACACTAGGCATTTAGTTTGCTAAATAAATAGCATTGAAAAATATTAACAGTGAAAAATGGCAAAGTTTGACAGATTTTCTGCACAATTCTGCTGATTTCCAGGCTACTAATTACATTTCCCACATGAGGTCCCATAGTTTGATATACTTTCTGTGTCAAACAAAGAATTTATGTGTCTGCTATTTATCTATTATTTTCCTTTCCCATCAAACTGGTATTTGCCGTATTTATGATGAGAAAATAAAATCATTACAGGACTATGGGGCAGATTTATCAAGTTTCTGAAAGTCAGAATATTTCCAGTTGCCCATGGCAACCAATCACAGCTAAGCTTTCGTTTTACCAGTGCTCATGAATATTTTAAAGGGGGGCTGTGATTGGTTGCCATGGGCAACTAGAAATATTCTGACTTTCAAACACTTGATAAATCTGCCCCTATATGTCCATTTGTTTTTCGGATTGAATGTCACTTTAATATCAATTCAAAATGTGATAAAATATTCTAATTAGGTATGTACTCGAGTATAAGCCAAGTTTTTCAGCACAAAAAAATGTGCTGAAAAACTTCACCTTGGCTTATGCTCAAGTCATGATAAAAAACAAACACGGAAGGTGAGTACAGCTATATACTACAGGGGGCTGGCCAGGCTATATACTAGAGGGGGCTGGCTGGCTATATACTAGAGGGGGCTGGCAGGCTACATTCTACAGGGGGCTGGTAGGCTATATACTACAGGGGGCAGGCAGGCTATATACTACAGGGGGCTGGCTGGCTATATACTAGAGGGGGCTGGCAGGCTATATACTACAGGGGGCTGGCAGGCTATATACTACAGGGGGCTGGCTGGCTATATACTACAGGGGGCTGGCAGGCTACATTCTACAGGGGGCTGGCAGGCTATATACTACAGGGGGCTGGCAGGCTACATTCTACAGGGGGCTGGTAGGCTATATACTACAGGGGGCTGGCTGGCTATATACTACAGGGGGCTGGTGGCAGTATACTACAGGGGGCTGGCATGCTACATTCTACAGGGGGCTGGCTGGCTATATACTACAGAGGGCTGGCAGGCTATATACTACAGGGGGCTGGCAGGCTACATTCTACAGGGGGCTGGCAGGCTATATACTACAGGGGGCTGGTGGCTATATACTACAGGAGGCTGGCAGGCTACATTCTACAGGGGGCTGGCAGGCTATATACTACAGGGTGCTGGTGGCTGTATAGTACAGGGGGTTGGTGGCAGTATACTACAGTGGGCTGGCAGGCTATATAGTACAGGGGATGGCTATATACTGGGAGGCTGTGACCATTGCATTTTCCACCCTCAGGTCAATAGGTTTTTCCAGTTTTTTGTGTTAAATATGGTAATATGAAAAAGTTTGCTTGCAACTTTGTAACACCAAATTTGTGTCAGTTACAGGGGTACAAAAAGCATTCAGACCCCTTCAAATTTTTAACTCTTTGTTTCATTACAAAGAAGTTTTTTGCTCATTAATGCACATTTTGACAGAATAAAAATCAGAAATGTAGAAATTATTGCTTTATTATTAAAAAAGAAAGACTGAAATATCACATTATCATAAATATTCAGCTGTATTTAATGAAAATGGACTTATTTGGGAAAGTGCCGACTTGTCTATATAAGACCTCACAGATCACAGTGCATGTCAGAGCACATGAGAATCATGAGGTCTAAGGAACTGCCCAAGGAGCTGAGAGACAGAATAGTGGCAAGGCATAAGGTCACATAGGCTCTTAAGTAGCCTCCATAATCCTTATATAGAAAAAGTTTGAGATGATAGCAACTCTTCCTAGACCTAGCTGTCCTGCCAAACTAAGTAATTGTGGGAGAAGAGCCTTGGTGAAAAAGTGAAATAAGAACCCCAAGATCCCTGTGTCTGAGCTCCAGAGATGCAGCAGGGAGATGGGAGTCACCTATCAATGCAGCCTCCAGCAGTCGGGGCTTTATGGCAGAGTCTGGAAGCGTCTCCTCAGTGCAAGACACATGAAAGCCGCACACAGTGTGCAAAACACATGAAGGACCCCGGACTATGAGACATAAGATTCTCTGCTCTGATGAGATGAAGATTGGACTTTTTGGTGTTAATTGTAAGTTGATGAGAAAAACAGGCGCCGCTCGTCACCCGCCAAATACAATCCCCACAGTGACACATGGTGGGGGCAGCACCAGGCTATGGGGGGAGGAGGGGTAGGACCACTGGGTGTAATGGAAGGAAAGATGAATTTTGCCAAGTACAGAGATATCCTGGATGAGAACCTCTTCCAGATGTTCTGGCCTGGACCTTTCAACAAGACAATGATCCTAAGCCCACAGCTAAAATAACACAGCAGAGGCTTCAGAACATCTCTGTGACCATTCCTGAGTGGTCCAGCCGGAGCCCGGACCTAAACCCAATGGAGCATCTCTGGAGAGACTGGAAAATGTCCTCCACCAACGTCACCATCCAACCTGACGGAACTGGAGAGGATCTGCAAGGAAGAGGCAGAGGATCCCCAAACCCAGGGGAAAAAAACTTCTAGCATCTTTCTAAGTAGACTCCGGGCTGCACCAGCTCAAAGGCTGCTTCTACTCCACACTGAGCAAAAGGGGCGAATACTTATTTCCAAGTGATATTTCAAGTTTTTCTTGTGTAATAAATTAGCAAAAATATCTACATTTTTGATCTGACCAATCGGCTGCAATGAAACAAAGAGTGAAAAAGTGAATGTAACTGACAAGGAACCAAAACCGATAACAAACCTTCCATTATCTACCCCAATCCCCATCACCTAATGTGTCGTTAGTAAGAAGGATCCTCCATGTCTGGGACTCCAGGGGTTCAGCAAAGTAAAATAACTCTAAAATAATTCCCTTTTTATCCTCCGGCATTTTTATTATAATTTGGGTCAATACTGGAAGAACAAACAGATTTTAGAAAACAAACAGAGCTCTGCGCACATCGCGGGATCCGGGCTGGCGCTGTATACTGCACCCGGGGACAATATACCTGCCAGTACAAACAACACCACCCAACACTGGAAGCCGAAATCTTCTTTGAATATGGGAAGAAATGTGCGACTATAGTTAACCCTCCAGTATCCGCTCCACATCACATGTGGCCAAGGCAGCTGAGATCGTTCATGAGTGTAAAGTAATGGAATCAGGTGTCGCCATAAGCAAGTCCCTATTCCCCGTATACCTGGCTACAGTAGATACGAGAGGAGATTCTCCTACAGTATGAATTATCGTGAGGCTTTAGAGACTACAATGTAATATATCGGGTATTGGGCAGGGTGCAGGACAGGGCTCAGCTACAGGATGCATGCTGGGAAATGGGGGTTAGAGTACAAGATCAGGTTTAGGTTCATGGTTTCTGGATCAGGTAGGAAACAGGGTTCCGGATTCAGGTTCAGAATATGATGTTTCAGGTTCTGGATATGAGGTTCCAGATACAGGTTCTGGATATAATTATATGGGACGGCTCTTTTCAATGTTCTGGATTATATGGGACCATATGGGACAGCTCTTTTTCAATGTTCTGGATGATATGGGACCATATGGGACGGCTCTTTTCAATGTCCTGGATGATATGGGACCATATGGGACGGCTCTTTTCAATGTTCTGGATGATATGGGACCATATGGGACGGGTCTTTTCAATGTTCTGGATTATAAGGGACCATATGGGACAGATTTTTTTCAATGTCCTGGATGATATGGGACTATATGGGACATCTCTTTTCAATGTTCTGGATTATATGGGACCATATGGGACGGTTTTTTTTTTAATGTTCTGGATGATATGGGACCATATGGAACGGCTCTTTTCAATGTTCAGGATAATATGGGACCATATGGGACAGCTCTTTTTCAATGTTCTGGATTATATGGGACCATATGGGACGGCTCTTTTTCAATGTTCTGGATTATATGGGACCATATGGGACGGCTCTTTTTCAATGTCCTGGATAATATGGGACCATATGGGACGGCTCTTTTCAATGTTCTGGATGATATGGGACCATATGGGACGGCTCTTTTCAATGTTCTGGATAATATGGGACCATATGGGACGGCTCTTTTTAATGTTCTGGATGATATGGGACCATATGGGACGGCTCTTTGCAATGTTCAGGATTATAAGGGACCATATGGGACAGATTTTTTTCAATGTCCTGGATAATATGGGACCATATGGGACATCTCTTTTCAATGTTCTGGATGACATGGGACCATATGGGACGGCTCTTTTCAATGTTCTGGATTATATGGGACCATATGGGATGGTTCTTTTTAATGTTCTGGATGACATGGGACCATATGGGACAGATTTTTTTCAACGTCCTGGATTATATGGGACCATATGGGACGTCTCTTTTTCAATGTTCTGGATGATATGGGACCATATAGGACGGCTCTTTTTCAATGTTCTAGATTATATGGGACCATATGGGACGGCTCTTTTCAATGTTCTGGATGACATGGGACCATATGGGACAGATTTTTTTCAATGTCCTGGATGACATGGGACCATATGGGACAGATTTTTTTCAATGTCCTGGATGATATGGGACTATATGGGACATCTCTTTTCAATGTTCTGGATTATATGGGACCATATGGGACGGCTCTTTTTCAATGTTCTGGATTATATGGGACCATATGGGACGGTTCTTTTCAATGTTCTGGATTATATGGGACCATATGGGACGGTTCTTTTCAATGTTCTGGATGACATGGGACCATATGGGACGACTCTTTTCAATGTTCTGGATTATATGGGACCATATGGGACGGCTTTTTTCAATGTTCTGGATTATATGGGACCATATGGGACGTTTTTTTTTAATGTTCTGGATGATATGGGACCATATGGGACGGCTCTTTTTAACGTCCTGGATTATATGGGACCATATGGGACGGTTCTTTTTAATGTTCTGGATGACATGGGACCATATGGAACAGATTTTTTTCAATGTCCTGGATGATATGGGACCATATGGGACGGCTCTTTTCAATGTTCTGGATTATATGGGACCATATGGGACGGCTCTTTTTCAATGTTCTGGATTATATGGGACCATATGGGACGGCTCTTTTTCAATGTTCTGGATTATATGGGACCATATGGGACGGCTCTTTTCAATGTTCTGGATGACATGGGACCATATGGGACAGATTTTTTTCAATGTCCTGGATGATATGGGACCATATGGGGCGGCTCTTTTCAATGTTCTGGATGATATGGGACCAAAAGGGGATGGCTCTTTTCAATGTTCTGGATGATATGGGACCATATGGGATGGCTCTTTTCAATGTTCTGGATAATATGGGACCATATGGGACATCTCTTTTCAATGTTCTGGATTATATGGGACCATATGGGACGGCTCTTTTTCAATGTTCTGGATTATATGGGACCATATGGGACGACTCTTTTTCAATGTTCTGGATTATATGTGACGCCTCTTTTCAATGTTCTGGAAGACATGGGACCATATAGGACAGATTTTTTTCAATGTCCTGGGTAATGTGGGACCATATGGGACGTCTCATTTTCAATATTCTGGATTATATGGGACCATATGGGATGGGTCTTTTCAATGTTCTGGATTATATGGGACCATATGGGACGTCTCGGGAGAAACATAACACATTGTAAGATACAGTAGGTTTTCTCTTTTTATATTTTTTTAAATATGTAAATTTAAGGGCTAAATGAACGTATTACTGAAAAAAAACGTTCTAAACCTATGAATATCTCAAACTTAATCTACCACCAGGATGAAGGATTGTAAACCAAGCACTGGCATACTGGTGTCTGTCTCCTCTGGCAGGAGCTGCTGTTTAATTAGCTGCTTATGCCCTTGTTTTAAAGAAAAAGGGGCTTTAAAAACTATGCAAATGAGCCTGAAGGGCTCCAGCCCCCATTAACTCCTATGGAGCCCCCTCCAGTTTCTTCACCATGAGCTTGGTATATGCTGCAGCTTCCCTGTTTCTTGAGCTCTTTGCTGGAGATTTATTGTGACCCTTGTGTCTTTGCTTGTTGTGACTTCTCATTGGGGGTCATTTACAAAGGGCCCGAATCGCGGTTTTTCCGGCTGGTTACCCGAATTTTTCAGTTTTGCACCAATTTTCCATGAATTGCCCCGGGGTGTTGGCGCACACGATCGGATTGTGGCGCATCGGCGCTGGCGTGCACACAAGGGAAATCGGGGGCCGTGGCCGTACGAAAATCCGACAGATTCTGAAAAATCCACCGCATTAAAAAAAAAAAAGTGTCGCATGACACGCACTTACCTGCACCCGGCCCGGCTTGGGGAATTCAGCGCAGCAGCGACACCTGGTGGACATCGGGGGAACTACCTTAATGAATCGCCGGAAGACCCGAATCCTCGACACAGAACGCACCGGTGGATCGCGAATGGACCGGGTAAGTAAATCTGCCCCAAT